>NC_089807.1:4382527-4415027 GCF_029633855.1 Hoplias malabaricus | reverse complement strand
AAACAGATTCTAGGATTTCTTATTTTAAATGAATGTTAAAAATACTACATAATCTCATAAAAAAACAAACATCATACATTTATGGCTCTTATGACTTTTATTGACTTATTGCTCCTTTAAAAATGTCTTACCTCTGTTTCTAAAGTGGTTATTTATATGAAACTGCATAAGTTTAGTATGCGCAGGTTTTTATCCCTTGATAGACTTAAACAATACATGTAAATGAGCTCTGTCCTCATTGGCTGCCCTGTATTGTGCTTCATTCAAGAAAGCAGTGTGGGCCATGTATGAGAAGGTATTGAGCATCTACAAACTTTTGGCCATATAGTGTACATCGCATTGTCTTACACCCTTCAACACAGAGAAAGTTACACTGTCTTTTACAAGGACAAAGTTGTAACAGAACCACAGGTATACACACACCCACACACACACACACACACACACCCACACCCACACACACACACCCACACACACACACACACACACACACACCCACACCCACACACACACACACACACACACACACACTCAAGCAGACTCATCAAGGAAGTATATGTGTGTGTGTGTTTGTGTGTGTGTGTGTGTGTGTGTGTGTGTGCGCAGCTCCTGCAGCTGCACGGTCAGAAATCATCATTAATAATTTACACTTTGCTTCCCTTTCATTTCTCTGTTTCTCTTTAGCTCAGTGTAGTGAGTGAAGGATGGATTAGAGCTTTGTGTTTCTGTTATTTGTATACATGCTTGTTTGTGTGTGTGTGTGTGTGTGTGTGTGTGTGTAATTTTAATGTGTAAATTAAAATATATGCATTATATATTCTTTAAAAAATCACTTGGGCACAATTTTCTTCCTTAAACAGGCCATGATTGGAGCCTTCTTTAGTTTAGCACTGGAGCTAAGATGCTAATAACACTTATATTCTAATTAAAATCAGACTGCTATGACTCTGTCATAACCACACAGTTCTAACATTTGAGGTATTTGCTTCTTAATAACAATAACTTGGCCACATTAGCCTTAGTCCAGATAAAACTGAAGGATCAAACCTAACATGTCAGTGTAGTTAATTTCAGTATTGTGAAGAAAACGCTGAAAAAGACCTCTACGCCGACACCATCCTTTCGTTGCAAAATAATTAGGTTTATTACAGTGAAAAGAACAGCATTTTAACAAGCCCCTGTGGACAGCTAGCTGAGAAGTTAGCCAATGCTAACTCGCAGGTTTAGTTTATATAGGTTGGTCAGTGTCAACATATGGTGAATACTATGGCTTTTGTTTACTTCATTTCCTGTCCTGGTAAAAAGAGATAACTTGTAAGGGCTTCCTGTCTTGCTACCTCCAGGAAAGCTCCACCAACATCCCATTCACACAGAGTGAATATACCCCTGTATAGACAAACGTTTAAGAACAATGGGCCATCCTATGTACTGCACCCACTTAATAACATGTGCCTATGTAGACATTAAATTCTACTTCATTTTAATATACTTCATCAGCTACAGGAAAGATTATGTTGGTTTTTTTTCATATTCAAAGGCTTCAGTCTATCGTTTTATTATATCTTGCTCTTTATCAATTATGAATGTTTGGATTGTAAATCACTCTGATATGTTACCATGGTAAATGCTTACTCTGTAGCTCTGTCCAAAACACATGCTTCTCCCACTCTCCATCTGTTCAGTTCTGTCATGTTTTTAAACTCTGATGCTCGCTCTCAGCACTCCTCCCTACATCCTAGATCTGTGTTTATTGTCATTGGTCAGGAGCATAGATTCGGAATCAAGTCACTGAATCAAGATTACAATTTTAGATTCAGTTCGTTATTGTGATATGTTGTAGATTCTTTACAATAATGAGGACACACTGGGTCATCGATGTAGAGCACAATTATTATAAAGAACTAGGATTGCTAACAGTGCCTAGAGGGACATCCTAAGTCTGCTAAATATGAGTGAGTGAGTTACATGTCCATTAAAAAAGATTAAGACAACTGTTTAAAAGAGTTTAAAATATTTGTTTATAATTGCTATACATTACATAGCACACACCTTGAAAGATATGCAAGTAGGTCACAACCTTAAGATCAGTATTTGTGTATTGAGATGTACAAACCGGATTCCAAAAAAGTTGGGACACTAAACAAATTGTGAATAAAAACTGAATGCAATGATGTGGAGATGGCAAATGTCAATATTTTATTCGTAATAGAACATAGATGACAGATCAAAAGATTAATCTGAGTAAATGTAACATTATAAAGGAAAAATATGTTGATTCAAAATTTCACAGTGTCAACAAATCCCCAAAAAGTTGGGACAAGTAGCAATAAGTTGATGGAAAAAGGAAATTGAGCATATAACAAACAGCTGGAAGACCAATTAACACTAATTAGGACAATTAACAACATGATTGGGTATAAAAAGAGTGTCAGTGTCTCTCTGAAGCCAAGATGGTAAGAGGATCACCAATTCCACCATTGTTGCGCAGAAAGATAGTGCAGCGATACCAGAATGGTGTTACCCAGCGTAAAATAGCAAAGACTTTTAAGTTATCATCATCAACCGTGCATAACATCATCAAAAGATTCAGAGAATCTGGAACAATTGCTGTGTGTAAGGGTCAAGGTCGTAAAACTCTACTGGATGCTCGTGATCTCCGGGCCCTTAAACGTCACTGCACCTCAAACAGGAATGCCACTGTCAAGGAAATAACAGAATGGGCTCAGGAATACTTCCAGAAAGCATCGTCAGTGAACACAATCCACCGTGCCATCCGCCGTTGCCAGCTGAAACTCTGCAGTGCAAAGAGGAGGCCATTTCTAAGCAAGCTCCACAAGCTCAGACGTTTGCACTGGGCCAGGGGGCTTTTAAAATGGAGTGTGGCAAAATGGAAGACTGTTCTGTGGTCAGATGAGTCACGATTTGAAGTTCTTTATGGAACACTGGGACGCCATGTCATCCGGACCAGAGAGGACAAGGATAACCCAAGTTGTTATCAACCCTCCGTTCAGAAGCCTGCATCACTGATGGTATGGGGTTGCATGAGTGCTTGTGGCATGGGCAGCTTGCATGTCTGGAAAGGCACCATTAATGCAGAGAACTATGTTCAGGTTCTAGAACAACATATGCTCCCATCTAGACGTCATCTCTTTCAGGGAAGACCCTGCATTTTTCAACAAGATAATGCCAGACCACATTCTGCAGCAATCACAACATCACGGCTACGTAGGAGAAGGATCCGGGGACTGAAATGGCAGCCTGCAGTCCAGATCTTTCACCTGTAGAGAACATTTGGTGCATCATAAAGAGGAAGGTGCAACAAAGAAGGCCCAAGACAATTGAACAGTCTTGAAGGGGGGATGCCACACAGTAGTAAAAAATGGACTTTTCCCAATTTTTTGGGGATTTGTTGACGCCATTAAATTTTGAAACAACATATTTTTCATATAAATGATACATTCTCTCAGTTTAAACTTTTGATCTGTGATTTGTGTTCTATTCTGAATAAAATATTAGATGTTGGCACCTCCACATCACTGCATTCAGTTTTTATTCACAATTTGTTTAGTGTCCCAACTTTTTTGGAATCCGGTTTGTATAATACACTGCTGTTAACTTTTAAAACTGTAGGGTAATCTGTGGTTTCTAAGGGGAAATGATTTATCTCTCTCTCTCTCAGGTGTTCCAGTTAGGTTCAGACATTCTGCCTCAGTACAAGCAGGAGGCTCCAAAGACACCCCCTCATATCATTCTTCACTACTGCACCTTTAAGACCACCTGGGACTGGGTGATCCTCATACTCACCTTCTACACAGCCATCATGGTGCCCTACAATGTCTCCTTTAAGACCAAGCAGAACAACGTCACCTGGCTGGTTCTGGACAGTGTAGTGGACGTCATCTTCCTGGTGGACATCGTGCTGAACTTCCACACCACGTTCGTGGGTCCGGGAGGTGAAGTCATCTCGGACCCGAAGCTCATTCGGATGAACTACTTGAAGACCTGGTTTGTGATAGACCTGCTGTCCTGTTTGCCCTATGACATCATCAACGCGTTTGAGAACGTGGATGAGGTAAGAGGACAAAGAAGTTATGATCATTTTATATATTTATACTTGTATACAATAATATAAATAATATCATTATTCAATAAATATATTATTACTTTTTTAATGCAAAAAAGTGGTGCAGCAGGTAGTTGTCACAGTCACACAGCTCCAGGGACCTGGAGGTTGTGGGTTCGATTCCCGCTCCGGTGACTGTCTGTGAGGAGTGTGGGGTGTTCTCCCTGTGTCTGCGTGGGTTTCCTCCGGGTGACTGTGAGGAGTGTGGTGTGTTCTCCCTGTGTCTGAGTGGGTTTCCTCCAGGTGACTGTGTGAGGAGTGTGGTGTGTTCTCTCTGTGTGTGTGGGTTTCCTCCGGGTGACTGTGAGGAGTGTGGTGTGTTCTCTCTGTCTCTGTGACGCCAAAGCTGAAAGGAATGTTCCAGTAAAATAATAGTAAAAACAGAGCAGATCAATCTAAACCCTAACTGCTTCTGGCTGTTTACAAACTTGCTGTATCATGACATCAGGGGACTTGTAGTTTTAAATACATTAAGATAAAAAGCCCCCCGATGTGTGTCTGGGCTAGTCTCAGTTCAGCTTTTCTGCTTCTCTCTCTCAAGTCTCTTCAAACGAGCTAAAGCTGGAGGATTTGTGCAGCTTTAGAGAGATCATTACTTGTTGTAGTTTAATTGATCCTCTGTGCTGAGAGACCAAATGAAAAAGCAGTGTAATGGCTATATAGAGTAGTATGTTGGAACCTCTTGTTTCGTAAAAACAAACCTGACGTATTATTTGAATGCGATAGATATGTAGCTATATCTGAATTTTGGCTAAGTGTGGAAGTTGACTCATGTTTAATCCACATTCATCAAGTTGCCTAAAGCTTGTTTTTTGATCACTGCTGCACGGACATGATGGCTTTTGACAGCAGACATTTAGCTGGAAGTGGTGGAAGTTTATTACCGTTAACTCGAACGAGAACAAGATTCATAAGCTTTCCTTTGAGGGAAAACATTGAGCCAGGGTTTTACCTTGCATTTTTATTGCCTTTTCCCCACATTCCCTTTGTGTATTCCCAGTAAACATTTAGCCGTTGATTCAACGTTGAAATAACGTAATGACTGCCGTCTAATCAACGTTCTCTTAAGGTTGAAAATGAATGTTGAAAAGACGTCCAAACACAGACAATGAAAAGACGACTATTAGACGTATTTTGGACGTCCGTTGACGTTATCGATTGGTCACCACTTAACCCAAACACGTCTAACCCCGCATTTTGCGGGGTAGAACACACCTTATATAACCAGCTTTGTAAGTCTTGAATGTCTGAATGCGTCTGTGAGCTCCGTATAGCGTTAGAAAGCGCAGATCCTACCGTTTCTAAAAATAGCGCTCTCATCGCGGTGCTGTGAAGCCTCTGGGAGTAATCCAGTGTGAAAAAACACCTAAAAACCAAGGTGCTCCTTCAAAATTTGTGTGTCATATTCGTCATGAAATGGTGTAATTATAATCGCTATTATCAAGAAAGACGACGCTGCGAAGGAACAAACAGACGGCGTTTACTTTCAGTTTCGTTTTGACTCAAATGACGTCATCTCACGCTGTCTCTGGGCAGAAAACTGAGTCATCAGCAAAAACATATTCCTATTATTGATTTATAGGTTTTCAAGGGTTTTTTTTGGTTTCACATCAAATAATAATGCATTAGATTAACAAATATAAACTAAAAAGCTTAAATAAATCTTCATTGTGTATTTTTATCTTTAATAGCTATATGCATAGGGTTCATGTTAACTAACTTATTAAGATGGATTTTGGACGTCCATTGACGTTTAAAATATGTCCTTGACGGACAGACTACTTTTAGACCTATTTTGAACGTCCAGGGACGATCCTTGTTTACTGGGTTGTAGCCATTTTCTACTGAGCTGCACTTTTTAGATTTGATTTTCCTCAGTTTTTGTTAGATTTGGATATTCTTTTAGCAAACGAGAGGGAATCTGTGATTACTTGGGTTGCTCCACTTCTCTGTGAACTAGCCCCGGCTCAATCGATCCTGACCTTTCTGCTACTGTAGGGGGTCTCTTTCTGGAGTATTAGCCCTCATTTGCACAGAGCACATTACAGCATTAGGGTAAAATCATGTTGTGTCATGTTAACCTGTATCACCCACAACAAAGTACTTAACTACTTTAACTTGAGTTGTTACTAAATAAAGAGGGCAGCCTATTTCTCGATAAAGATTATAGCGTATTACCAGTTGAAATGTCATGAGCCTCATTTTCCTGCAGTGGGGGGCTCAAATTGTTAGTCCTTTGTCCCAAGCCTGTGTCTTTAAGCCACAGCTGCCCCATGAAGCTGTGCAAAATCAGAGCCTTCAAAAATATGCTAATCTTGTCCACCTTTACCTTCCCTCTACTGGATGTTTTTGTAAATGCAAAAGGTTTTTACATCAATGACGAGAAACCTGAGCTACAAGAGAAACTATTTGTTTCTGTAGGATTATGTTACATTTATTTTATGGTAGAAGTTGAGCTAAATAAGTGATGTTTTATTAGAATGTATTGTGTAATTGTTATCATTCCTATGCCTTATTTTTTAAATCTGAAAACAATTCTGGGGCGGTTTCCTCCGGGTGACTGTCTGTGAGGAGTGTGGTGTGTTCTCCCTGTGTCTGCGTGGGTTTCCTCCGGGTGACTGTCTGTGAGGACTGTGGTGTGTTCTCCCTGTGTCTGCGTGGGTTTCTTCCAGGTGACTGTCTGTGAGGAGTGTGGTGTGTTCTCCCTGTGTCTGCGTGGGTTTCCTCCGGGTGACTGTGAGGAGTGTGGTGTGTTCTCCCTGTGTCTGTGTGGGTTTCCTCCGGGTGACTGTCTGTGAGGACTGTGGTGTGTTCTCCCTGTGTCTGCGTGGGTTTCCTCCGGGTGCTCCGGTTTCCTCCCACAGTCCAAAAACACACATTGGTAGGTGGATTGGCGACTCAAAAGTGTCCGTAGTTGTGAATGTGTGAGTGTGTGTGCTGCCCTGTGAAGGACTGGCGCCCCCTCCAGGGTGTATTCCCGCCTTGCGCCCAATGTTTCCAGGTAGGCTCTGGACCCACTGCGACCCTGAACTGGATGAGGGTTACAGATAATGAATGAATGAATGAAAACAATTCTACAGAGCACTGTCAACTGATGTAAAAAGTTCTGATGGTTTGGTTTAATGTCTCTGGGTGCTGGAGTTTTCCTGTTTTACATATTGCTTGTTAACAGTGACTCGTTCAGTATGAAGGCTTGTATCTTCCTACGGGAGGCCCATAAGAAAGTTGAGGCCTAAACAGCAAAAAACACACACTCCGACGCACATATACAAACACGCTTTAGCGCCCTAAGGTAAATTCTTTAATCTCGCAGAGGTAGCATAAATAGCCTAATCACGCTATTTTTTTCACATTGTTTAATCTGCAGTTTTTGCGTTTAAAATAAGTACAGCTTACTAACTTAGTGCACACATTATTAGGCTGTAGGTTTTTTTTTTGGTTTTGTTGGTGTTTGTTGTTGTTCTTTTGTTAAAAGGCAGTTGTTGTGTTCTGCCGTAAACTAAATATCCATGTTTTGCTGTTTTTCAGGGCATTAGTAGTTTGTTCAGCTCTCTGAAGGTGGTGCGGTTGCTGAGGTTGGGGCGTGTGGCAAGGAAACTTGACCATTATCTGGAATACGGCGCAGCAGTGTTGGTGTTACTGGTGTGTGTGTTTGGACTAGTGGCTCATTGGTTGGCCTGCATCTGGTACAGCATCGGAGACTACGAGGTAATTGACGAACTCACAAACACCATCAAGACGGACAGCTGGCTCTACCAGTTAGCCACTAGTATTGGCTCTCCATATCGCTACAATGCTAGTGGCTCCGGGCAATGGGAAGGTGGCCCTGGGAAACACTCTCTCTACATCACGTCCCTCTATTTCACCATGACCAGTCTGACCACCATCGGCTTCGGGAACATCGCGCCCAGCACTGATGGAGAGAAGATCTTCTCGGTGGCGATGATGATGGTGGGATGTAAGTGTCAATTGACATTGATAACCTTTTCTTGTGGTAGCAATGCTTCAAAGAATCACAAAATTGCACTCCTTAGTCCACGTGTAGTCAATAGGCTAAGAAATGTTTTATATCTGAGTCTTGATTCTTTAGTTTTGCATTATAGCTATGGGGCTAGCATAGCTAACAAGTAATCAGAACTAACGCTAAGCTTGTAACATTGCATTTCTGACATTTAGCAAAGTAAATCTTCCTTATTCAGCATCGTATCAAGAGTAGCAAAGAACACAATATGTACAAAAGCTTGTAGACACACCAATAATAAGTGCTACTTTAAAGGAATACTACGTAATATTCACAGTGAGCCTTTGTCATTGCTACTCTGGGAGCTGAACGACAGAAGCTGCACTCGGACGAGGGCAGGAAACCAATCCACTTCCTCCCCCTTCCCATTGGCTTCAGTACAGAGCTGTAAAAAGTTAATAACACCAGGGGATCTCCAGGAGCAAACACATCCCACATCTGTTTCTTTAAGATGCACCCACAGAGGACACAGGTTTTCAGTGGTGCAAACTAAGCTTGTATAATTCCAAAATACATGAAATGAAATTGTGTTTAAGGTCACAATAATCAGTGCCAGTCTTGAGCTACAGGGATAAAAACAAACCCTCCAGCATTGGTCTGTGAAGTGTATGCTTTAAATTTCATGTAAGGAGAGACTTTAAATAAAGAAAATAAATTCCTATCACTTCATAACTTTATGATTCTGCTCTGTTCTGCTCAGGTATTGATCACAAAGCCTGAGAGGGTCTCCTTTCTCAACTCTTAGGCATTTTGCATTTATAGATGTGATCAATTTCAAATGTTTCTGAGCAGAAATCAGACACAATGCAGGAAGGACAGTCTGCCCTATTTTGTCATCCATTCTCTGTCTGTTTTTCCTTAGTTAAGCAACTCCATTTACACTGTGATCGTCTGAAGTCCCTCTGCAGCTTTTTATTGTGTTTGTGAAGACAATTCTCTCTCTCTCTCTCTGTCTCTCTCTCTCTCTCTCTCTCTCTCTCTCTCTCTCTCTCTCTCTCTCTCTCTCCTGTCTCTCTGTCTCTCTCTCTCTCTGTCTGTCTCTCTGTCTCTCTCTCACTTTCTCTCTCTCTCAATCTCTCTCTCTCTCTCACACACACGTTCTCTCTGACTCTCTCTCTCTCTCTTTCTCTTTCTCTCTCTCTCACACGTTCTCTCTCTCTCTCTCTATCCCTCTCTCTCTCTCTCTCACGTTCTCTCTGTCTCTCTCTCTTTCTCTTTCTCTCTCTCTCTCTCACACGTTCTCTCACTCTCTCATGTTCTCTCTCTCTCTCTCTCTCTCACGCTCTCTCTCTCTTTCTCTCACGCTCTCTCTCTGTCTCTCTCTCTGTCCCTCTCTCTCTCTCGCTCTCTCTCTCTCTCTCTCCTCCGCATGCACCTACAGATTCGGGAGTTTAGTTTAATGGCCTATATAATTCGATCAGTGGCTGATATGAGAGCATTGGATGCCCTGGTATGCTGAGCAAGCACAGACACACATGCGCGCGCGCGCACGCACACACACACACACACACACACACACACACACACACACACACACACACACACACACACACTATTGAGAAGTTGAGTTAATTATAAATAATTGGGGGCTGTGTTCACACTTTAAAAATGTCAGATATTGCAGCAGCTGCCACAGTCATTAAACAATAGCTGACCCATGAGCATATGTTCTAGATATGGCAACAACTATCCTGTTTAACTCCTGCTTAAGCACAAATCTTAGGCCATCGTTTAAATACAAAAGCCCCCTGTTATAGCCTCTGTTATGGTTGCGATGCCTTTTGCCCACGGCATGGGTCCCTCTAAGGGTTCTTCCTCCTGCTTCGGTGGGAGTCTTTCTCACATGGGGTTATTCGTTTTGACTGGACTTGACTTAGCCACGATGACTTCATGAAAAAGAAACTGGACACTAAAAGGAGTCCTGAGCCGTTGCGTTTGAATATTTTCTTTCTTTCAAGTAAATGTCTGAAAAAAAAGCTTTCACTAAAGTCTTAGAGGCACGTCCAGACTCTTTCTCTGTGAACTATTCTTCTTCTCTTCCCAGAAAGTAAGCTCCATAATTGGCTTGGAACACCACTACCGGGGCGTGATGGTAACTAGTGGAAAGTTTGACACAGACAAGAGGCAGCATCTTCCAACGGCTTTCTGTTCTGGTTTTTTTTATTCAAGTGTCTACCTTCTGTCCATCAGCTTCTTTTGTTTTCACTTAAGGCAAATAATCCCTTGTCCTTGTGTGTGTGCAACTCCCAGTGAAGTAGAGAAGAAGATCCACTGATCAGGCAGAGAACTGATGACATCTAAATGAACTGTCCACTTTATTAGAAACACCTACTTATCACTTCAGTTGAATTGGAATTTTGTTGTAATTGTAAATGTACATTTATATATCGTCACTGTCCAATGAAAAACATTCATTCATTCTTATCCAGTTCAGGGTCACGGTGGGTCCAGAGCCTACCTGGAATCATTGGGCACAAGGTGGGAATACACCCTGGAGGGGGCGCCAGTCCTTCACAGGGCAACACAGACACACTCACAGACACTTTTGAGTCGCCAATCCACCTACCAACGTGTGTTTTTGGACTGTGGGAGGAAACCGGAGGAAACCCACGCGGACACGGGGAGAACACACCACACTCCTCACAGACAGTCACCCGGAGGAAACCCACACAGACACAGGGAGAACACACCACACTCCTCACAGACAGTCACCTGGAGGAAACCCACGCGGACACTGGGAGAACACACCACACTCCTCACAGACAGTCACCCGGAGGAAACCCACGCAGACACAGGGAGAACACACCACACTCCTCACAGACAGTCACCCTGAGTGGGAATCGAACCCACAACCTCTAGGACCCTGGAGCTGTGTGACACTACCTGCTGCGTCACCGTGGCGCCCCCCAGTGAAAAACATGTATCTCCCAAAATATCAGCTTTACAGGAGAAGTACTTTCAAATCATAATATTGTACTCCAGCTTTAAGGCTTTAAGCCCAATTTTGGCCATTCATTTTAAATCCCTAAGGGCTTTTTGTGTTTAAATGTATGGCGTGTTATTGCTATTCCGGTTTGTGATCGGGTCCCACCACCGACTCTGGAGCTTTAGCTTTATATTATAGAAGCAAATGATCCAGAAAGAGAGCGACAGAGTGGTACACTGCAGTTCCTCCGCAGAGAGAAGCTGGATGCTGAAGAAACTCCATTGCACATAGTACATCTTGCTCAGGAGTTTTGTGAAAACATGGTCTATAACATTAATCTAATATCAGTTAAAGACTCTACTCGTCACTGACAGGGAAACGTCTAAGGGTTTTCTGAACCATGATGACGTTAAGGAAAATTAATCTTTATTAGGATGCTTGAGTGTACTTTAGCAAAATTGCTTGCCCTGAACAAGCGGATTGTGTATGTGTGTGTGTGTCTGTGTGTGTGTGTGTGTGTATGTGTGTGTGTGTGTGTCTACGTGTGTGTGTGTACGTGTGTGTGTACGTGTGTGCGTGTGTGTGTGCGTGTGTGCGTGCGTGTGTGCGTGCGTGTGTGTGTGCGTGTGTGTGTACGTGTGTGTGTACGTGTGTGTGTACGTGTGTGTGTGTGTATGTGTGTACGTGTGTGTGTGTGTGTACGTGTGTGTGTGTGTGTGTACGTGTGTGTGTGTGTGTACGTGTGTGTGTGTGTACGTGTGTGTGTGTTTACGTGTTTGTGTGTGTGTGTACGTACGTGTGTGTGTTTACGTGTTTGTGTGTGTGTGTACGTGTGTGTGTGTGTGTGTACGTACGTGTGTGTGTGTTTACGTGTTTGTGTGTGTGTTTACGTGTTTGTGTGTGTGTGTACGTACGTGTGTGTGTTTACGTGTTTGTGTGTGTGTGTACGTGTGTCTGTGTACGTGTGTGTGTGTTTACGTGTTTGTGTGTGTGTGTACGTACGTGTGTGTGTGTACGTACGTGTGTGTGTTTACGTGTTTGTGTGTGTGTTTACGTGTTTGTGTGTGTGTGTACGTACATGTGTGTGTGTACGTACGTGTGTGTGTTTACGTGTTTGTGTGTTTACGTGTTTGTGTGTGTGTGTACGTACGTGTGTGTGTGTACGTACGTGTGTGTGTTTACGTGTTTGTGTGTGTACGTACGTGTGTGTGTATGTGTATGTGTGTGTGTGTACGTACGTGTGTGTGTGTGTGTGTGTGTGTGTGAGTGTGTGAGTGTGCGTGTGTGTATGTGTAGCTGGAATAAGAAAAATATCCGTCATCACTCTACGCCAACTAACGACAACATGGTCTTGACTAAAGCATATGTTCTGGAACATTACTTCAGTGAAGTGTGTGTGTGTGTGTGTGTGTGTGTGTGTGTGTTTATAGCTGGAATAAATGTCTGCATGTTATTAGATTCAGAGCGTTGCTTTCAGTGTATTTCTTCACAGTTGAGAAGTCTACTTCCTGTTTATTGCTAAATACCTTAAAAGCAGTTACACAATCATATAAATCATTTCTGTAGTGAATAACACCGCTGCCCTCCAAACAGCAGACTAGAGTTTGTAGCCCAGCTCAGGCAGGAACACAACCCTATACCAGAGTCTTAGAGTACGTTCCTGTCTTCCTGGTATCAGCCAATGGGTAGGAGTGTGTGTTACATATTGCCAGCTATAACCATGAGTGCTGTCATTTACGTTCTGATGTGTATTTAACAGTGCACGGCAATAAGCTTCTGTTCCCTGGACTGTCCGTCCAATAGGAAACCAGCATGTGTTTCTCAGGCCAAAGGCTAGTAGCAAGGATTCATAACACATTAAACTGTCTCACTGTTATTATACGATGTCTAGAGGTTAATTAGTTAATTTCACAACTTGATGGAAACATGGCTGGTGTTTATTAGTTTCATCACAGTCCCCTGAGGTGTGAAATGTATTTCTGTTGTTGCAGCCTAAAAACGTCATTTGAGACAGAAGCAGTGCTGTAATTTGACACAGGGGTAGCTTTATTAAATCATGTTTACATTTTGCAGCAGAAGTCAGAGTGAATTGCACTTCCAGTCACATTCCAGAGGCAGGACCGTGGAGTGTTAGGAGTCATTGGTGTACCATGGTGTGTTTACCCAGACGGGAAACTGAACCCTGGTCTGCCGTGTTGGAGTCAGCAGTGTTACCCACTACACTACAGCAACAACTTCACATTCTTTACGTATCAAATAAACGCAACACCAGCTTATGGAAGCTTTAAATGTTCCTGTGTAGAGCGACTGTGGTTAGAGTCACAGAACGTTTTCAGGGAGTTTATAAAACCCTTTCTGCTGAGAGTGAGCAGTGGAACCGCCAGTCTGGCTGATTCTTCACCTGTCAGAGGATCAATTTGGACACATTCCTGGAAGCAGACTGGGATAAATGAGGGAATATGTCCTTGATCCATTAGAAAAACAAACGGCTGGATTAAGGCAATGCTGGATGGGGAATAAAAGCCCAGTTAAGCAACTCCATTTACACTGTGATCGTCTGAAGTCCCTCTGCAGCTTTTTATTGTGTTTGTGAAGACAATTCTCTCTCTCTCTCTGTCTCTCTCTCTCTCTCTCTCTCTCTCTCTCTCTCTCTCACTTTCTCTCTCTCTGTCTCTTTCTCTCTCTCTCTCTCTCTCTCTCTCTCACTTTCTCTCTCTCTCACTTTCTCTCTCTCTCTCACTTTCTCTCTCTCTCGCTTTCTCTCTCTCTCTGTCTCTCTCTCTCTCTCTCTCTCTCACTTTCTCTCTCTCTGTCTCTTTCTCTCTCTCTCTCTCTCTCTCTCTCACTTTCTCTCTCTCTCACTTTCTCTCTCTTTCTCTCTCTCACTTTCTCTCTCTCTCTCACTTTCTCTCTCTCTCTCTGTCTCTTTCTCTCTCTCTCTCTCTCTCTCTCTCTCTCACTTTCTCTCTCTCTCACTTTCTCTCACTTTCTCTCTCTCTCACTTTCTCTCTCTTTCTCTCTCTCACTTTCTCTCTCTCTCTCACTTTCTCTCTCTCTCTCGCTTTCTCTCTCTCTCGCTTTCTCTCTCTCTCTTTCTCTCTGTCTCTCTCTCTCTCTCTCTGTCTCTCTCTCTCTCTCACTTTCTCTCTCTCTCTCTCTCTCTCTCACTTTCTCTCTCGCTCTCTCTCTCACTTTCTCTCTCTCTCTCTCTCTCTCTCGCTCTCTCTCTCTCTCTCACTTTCTCTCTCCCTCTCTCACTTTCTCTCTCTCTCTCTCACTTTCTCTCTCCCTCTCTCACTTTCTCTCTCTCTCTCTCACTTTCTCTCTCTCTCTCTCGCTCTCTCTCTGTGCCTATTAGAGAAGTCCTTTTAGACCTCATTATATGCTGTTTACAAAAGTCCCCCAGAGAGTGACCCAAACTCTTCCTAATGGCTTCTCTGTAATGCATCCACTCCTGTCTACACTTATCTTATGCCATTAAAGCAGTGGTAAAAAACATAAAAACAAATTTGCAATGTTTCCCCAATTCCAAATGTTGTCAGTCAGCTAAGGCACGTTTACTGTCTGAAACGTACCTCTTTAATATACTTTTGTGTATAACAGAGTCCCATAATCTTTCAGGAACCACACAGGAATGTCTGTCTGAGATCACTGAGTAACGTTGGATGGTGTGGGGCAGGTGGGTGATAATTTAAGGAGTTAGCATTTTGCTAATCATGGACATCAGCTTCTGTTTAGTGACGTAAGCTAAAGTTGGATCGTTGAATATATTATAGGGAGGTATTGTGAATTTTTAATGCTCTGTTCTTGCTGTCGGGCGGCACGGTGGTGCAGCAGGGAGTGTCGCAGTCACACAGCTCCAGGGACCTAGAGGTTGTGGGTTCGAGTCCCGCTCCGGGTGACTGTCTGTGAGGAGTGTGGTGTGTTCTCCCTGTGTCTGTGTGGGTTTCCTCCGGGTGACTGTCTGTGAGGAGTGTGGTGTGTTCTCCCTGTGTCTGCATGGGTTTCCTCCGGGTGACTGTCTGTGAGGAGTGTGGTGTGTTCTCCCTGTGTCTGCATGGGTTTCCTCCGGGTGACTGTCTGTGAGGAGTGTGGTGTGTTCTCCCCGTGTCTGCGAGGGAGGTATTGTGAATTCACACAGACAGTCACCCGGAGGAAACCCACACAGACACAGAGAGAACACACCAACAGTCACCCGGAGGAAACCCATGCAGACACAGGGAGAACACACCACACTCCTCACAGACAGTCACCCGGAGGAAACCCACACAGACACAGAGAGAACACACCAACAGTCACCCGGAGGAAACCCATGCAGACACAGGGAGAACACACCACACTCCTCACAGACAGTCACCCGGAGGAAACCCATGCAGACACAGGGAGAACACACCACACTCCTCACAGACAGTCACCCGGAGCGGGACTCGAACCCACAACCCTAGAGCTGTGTGACTGCGACACTACCTGCTGCACCACCGTGTCAGTCCATGTCAGTTTCAATTGTATTACATTTTTTAAAATGTATTTATCATATATCAATGGTTTCTACTGTATGGTGTAATGGAGTATATTCCCATGAGTTGAGGAATGACTCTGGTTCTGACTCTCTCTCGCTCTCAGCAGTATGTCGTTGCTGACTCAGTCTGATGGCAGGTTGTGATCTGAATCACTCTTTTCTCTTTTTCTCTCCATCGTTGCCTTCCCCTCTCCTTTTCTTTCACCATGCCCCTCCATATTTCCTCCTTTTTATTCTCTCTTTATGAGTGACGATGAAGTGTTTGCTGAACTATTTCGGGTGAGGTTGCCATGGAGAACAGAGGCCCGGGGTGCCGTGGTAACACTCGCACGTTTTCAGTGACTAGGAATTTCTTACAGTCGCACATTCCTTCACATCACATTAAGTAACACAGCCCGCTGAGTCACACTGGGCTGGCAAAGCTCTTCTTATAAATGTGACCTGGGCAGGTGACACCTGTGGAGAGCCTGTGCTTGCCCAAGGGAACCTCACCTCACACAAACATCTTAAAAGCAGCTTCATTACGAGTTAAACTGTTAACTGAACTGGGGAAAAGGAAGTTTAAATGAATTTGCCGCAGTAATAACGTCTACTCTTTTGGGAAAGCTCTATAATAGATACCAGAACATTCCTCCTTGGTCATTGCCAGTTCCCTCTTGTTTGCTAAGATTTACCCAGTGGCACCATGCCTCAAGGGTGAGTCAAGACGTGTGAAGCCAGTCCCCACTTCTGTTTAAACACAACACAGGACAGCACAACACACTTGGAGGAGAGCACAAACTGCCCAGTTCTGCGAAGAAGCTAACAGATATTAGCATTAGCTAGCATGACATTGATAGATCTGAGGGAGGTAGGACCATCCTCTCCACTGAGTGAGGCCAGTTGTGCTGACTTTGTGCACCCTGTTGCTGGCTGGTGTGTTTTACGTTGCTTTTGAGTGATACCAATTACCAACCAAATACCAACTTCCCATTTGTAAATTGCATCCGAATGGTGCACAAAAGTTGTATTTATCGCTGGTAAACTCAGGATTCTAGACGATACATGAGCTTATGAGCTGTGACATAGATTGTGACCCTGGAGAAATATCCCATGGAGAAAATGGCAAATATGCATTTGAATTATCTCATTGTGTATGTTTTCTGACAATAAAAGTCAAATATTATGGTCAGATTTGTTTAGTTGTTATTGAGAGTGGTGTTTTGTCAGTGCCCAAATTTAAATTAGTTACCGCTGGTGGTAGATCATTCAGTGTTATTGCACCCAAACTCTGGAATTCTTTACCACAAAATCTTTATCTCCTCTCTTCATTTTCTGCCTTTAAATCTCAGCTGAAGACCTACCTCTTCTCTCAGTATTTCTGCACTCTGCAGGTATAAGTGTCTTCCCTTTTCCTTTTTAATTTTTATTTATTTATTTATTTATTTATTTTCCTCTTCTTTGTGTAAAGAGACCTTGGGTATTAGAAAGGCACTATCCATCCATCCATCCATTATCTGTAACCGCTTATCCAATTTAGGGTCGCGGGGGGTCCAGAGCCTACCTGGAATCATCGGGCGCAAGGCGGGAATACACCCTGGAGGGGACGCCAGTCCTTCACAGGGCAACACAGACATACACACATTCACACCTACGGACACTTTCGAGTCGCCAATCCACCTGCAACATGTGTTTTTGGACTGTGGGAGGAAACCGGAGCACCCGGAGGAAACCCACACGGACACGGGGAGAACACACCACACTCCTCACAGACAGTCACCCGGAGGAAACCCACGCAGACACAGGGAGAACACACCACACTCCTCACAGACAGTCACCCGGAGGAAACCCACGCAGACACAGGGAGAACACACCACACTCCTCACAGACAGTCACCCGGAGGAAACCCACGCAGACACAGGGAGAACACACCACACTCCTCACAGACAGTCACCTGGAGGAAACCCACGCAGACACAGAGAGAACACACCACACTCCTCACAGACAGTCACCCGGAGGAGACCCACGCAGACACAGGGAGAACACACCACACTCCTCACAGACAGTCACCCGGAGGAGACCCACACAGACGCAGGGAGAACACACCACACTCCTCACAGACAGTCACCCGGAGGAAACCCACGCAGACACAGAGAGAACACACCACACTCCTCACAGACAGTCACCCGGAGGAAACCCACGCAGACACAGAGAGAACACACCACACTCCTCACAGACAGTCACCCGGAGGAAACCCACGCAGACACGGGGAGAACACACCACACTCCTCACAGACAGTCATCTGGAGCGGGAATCAAACCCGCAACCTCCAGGTCCCTGCTGCACCACCATGCCGCCATATTATTATTATTATTAATAGTATTATTATTTAATGGTAAATCACTTTTTGAGCACATGTTGTATACAGGGGGCGGATGTTCAGCCAAGCACCAGAACACAGTGAAGTCGTATTTACTACTTAAGCACCTAGTATACAATCTTCCGATGAGCACCTTAATGCAGCACATGTTCTACTTTTGGTTAGAACATATCTGTTGTATGAGCACACTGTTCAGTGTCTCGTTTATTTCTTTTTATCCACCTTTTCCTCATCTTAAACTTTATAGACAGGTCTGCTCTGTTCACACTCCCCAGTTTTTTGTTTTTTTTTACTTGGAGGCTGAGGTGGAGTTTAAACCACCAACCACAGCCTCCAAGAAATCACTCGCATTAACCCTACTCTCTTAATGTTTCGTTTTCTCTCTTTAACACTTGCCACAAACTGGGCCCCTCGCCCTCCTCTTGGGTCCTCCCACATGCTCCGTGACACTCGGGGGCTGTGTCTGAAACAGAAGGTAGTATCCTTCATGCCTTGATGTCTGCTGTCTTTTTAGTATTTTTAAAATCTTATTTTAAAAATAGTGAAGTAACCTGGGGCGGCACGGTGGCGCAGCAGGTAGGTGTCGCAGTCAGACAGCTCCAGGGGCCTGGAGGTCGTGGGTTCAATTCCCGCTCCGGGTGACTGTCTGTGAGGAGTTTGTGTGTTGTCCGCGCGGGTTTCCTCCGGGTGCTCCGGTTTCCTCCCACAGTCCAAAAACACACGTAGGTAGGTGGATTGGCGATTCAAAAGTGTCTGTATGTGTGAGTCTGTGCTGCCCTGTGAAGGACTGGCGCCCCCTCCAGGGTGTATTCCCACCTTGCGCCCAATGATTCCAGGTAGGCTCTGGACCCACCGCGACCCTGAACTGGATAAGGGTTACAGATAATGAATGAATGAAGTAACCTGGCTGCATTCTATGTGCTACTTACATAGGCCGTTGTTTTCTGATGAGTGCTGCTGACTGTGCTGACACAGAGAATTATGGGAAATCTAAAGCAGCCAAGGATACACCTAACAAGGGAACCTCAGCATGCATTTTATACAAACACCTGGTTCAGACACGACTCCCTGCCTCCCTTTCCTCAGAATACAGCCTCAGTAGGCAGCATTGTAAATATTTCAGACACAGCCTTGGACTCTTGGCCTTGGAATGATGGAAGACTGCCAAAACAGCATTAGTGAGGTCAGGCTCTAGTGTTGAATGATTACTTCTGGATCACAAAGGACACTCCAAAACATCCCAAAGGTATTGAATGGTGCCTCTTTACTCCAGATGAATGTAGATCCACTCCTTCACAGCCCAGTGCTACGAGGATTTATACCCCTCTAGCTCACACTTGGCATTCAGCATGGTGCCTTTAGGTTCATGTTCCGCTTTTAGGACACAGAGTGCTCTTTGGGGTTTTGTGTTTATAAGAAAAACTGCTCTCCTTCTATAAGTAACTTGCTTTTTAGCAGGGATTTTAGCTAAAATAAGACACCATCTGACAAGCTGACAGCTATAGCACTCATTAGTAGATATATAAGTGAACAACTCTACATGATCCCTACCTCGTGTCCATTTTCGCTGACAGTTTTTGCCTCCACATCTCTCCTCCAGCTCTGCTTTACGCAACCATCTTCGGTAACGTGACAACCATCTTCCAGCAGATGTACGCCAACACTAACCGCTACCACGAGATGCTGAACAACGTGAGAGACTTCCTGAAGCTATACCAGGTTCCCAAAGGCCTGAGCGAACGAGTGATGGACTACATCGTCTCCACCTGGTCCATGACCAAAGGCATTGACACTGAGAAGGTAAGGGTAGAAGAGAGGCAGAGCTTTACTCTCTTCCAATTATGCACTTATCCAGTATCGCTGCTATCGAGGGAAAGTACGGTGGCCCCCTGAGTCACATCACAACAACATTTACAAAGCAAACAAAAGGTCAGAACACGACAGCATTGAGGAGAACACAAATACATTTCCAAAACGCTGCATTAAACAAAACTGTAAAAAATACATTTTAAAATGTATTTGTGTTCTCCTTAATGCTGTCGTGTTCTGACCTTTTGTTTGCTTTGTAAATGTTGTTGCGATGTGACTCTGGGGGCCACCGTAGAGGAAAAGGACATTCCAGAGACATAATAATAAACCTAGCTGCTTAACACTGCATAGGACATTTTTTTATCCTGATATTTCATTAAAAGCTTGTCCTGAGGTATTAATGTCTTCTGGAATTTTGACCTGAAATTTCACATAAACCAACACACACACACACAAGCAGTGTGAAGATGATTATTGTACAGTAATTTTATATCTAAGTGTTAATATTCATTCATTAATTCATTATCTGTAACCTTTATCCAGTTCAGGGTCACGGTGGGTCCAGAGCCTCCCTGGAATCATTGGGCACAAGGCGGGAATACACCCTGGAGGGGGCGCCAGTCCTTCACAGGGCAACACAGACACACAAACGGAGCACCCGAAGGAAACCCACACAGATACAGAGAGAACACACCACACTCCTCACAGACAGTCACCCGGAGGAAACCCACGCAGACACAGAGAGAACACACCACAATCCTCACAGACAGTCACCCAGAGGAAACCCACGCAGACACAGGGAGAACACACCACACTCCTCACAGACAGTCACCCAGAGGAAACCCACGCAGACACAGGGAGAACACACCACGCAGACAGTCACCCGGAGCGGGAATCGAACTCACGACCTCCAGGTCCCTGGAGCTGTGTGACTGCGACACTCCCTGCTGTACCACCATAAGTGTTAATATGTTTTATAAATTAGTAAATTAATGTTTAAGTCAGTTCTGACTCTCCTACATGGTGTGGTATTATTAATGTAACATTGTTGTCAGATCTGTATCCGGTAGCGACCGATACGCAGTTCGTTTCTGTGTCATATCAGAATTTTTTAAAAACACATCGGTGCAATCCCTGCTTCCAATGTAACTTCTGCTCAAATGAAGAGACTAATATAATGTAAATAACAGTTTATTTCAGTAGTCACACCATTACCTCATTTCTTTTTGTTTATTTCATTCCTTTTTATTTTTAAATTCTTATTTTCTCCCAGATTCTGTAAAAACTTGGACTTGTTTCTTTGCATGTCTCTCTTTTGTCTGAGACAGTTTCCTCATATCATTAACACACTTATTAAAATAGTGATTGACAGTCTTGATTAAAGTGATTGACAGCTGGATGGAGACTTTCTTCTGAAACTCAGAAACCTACTGTAAAATGTATGATTTTTAATGAATATTTTACAACCAAGACACTGATCAAAAACTACTCAGACCATCACAGCTCAGCAGGCCATGGTAAACATGTGAATAAAGCCAGTTAAGGAATTGCTCTACTTGCCACACTGTATAGTGATGTACAGCGCCCTCCATAGTTATTGGCACCCCTAGTTAAAATTTGTTAAAAGCCTTAAAATAAATTTATTTTTCATTGCAGAAGCATAATCTCATAAACAAATTTAGAAAAAAGCAACCTTCAACTCAACTGAAAAACAAGCTGTTTGAGAGGCATGCACGGAGAAAACCTTTTCTGAGTTATACTCATGAGCGTAAACGGGTGGAGTTTGCCAGCGGTACTGGGATTTTAACTGTGACCGTGTGCTTTGTTCAACTGAGACCAAGATAGAGCTTTTTGTCAACAAACACTATAAGTGGGTATGGCATAACACCAAGGATGAGTACGCAGAAAAACACCTCATGCCCACTGTTAAGTTTGAGGGAGGATCGGTGATGCTATGTGCCTGTTTCTCCTCCAAAGAACCTGGGAACCTTGTAAGGACACATGGGATTATGATCTCTTTGAAATATCAGGACATATTGAATCAGAATCTGGTGGCCTCTGCCCAAAAGCTGAAGATGGGTCGTCACTGGGTCTTTCATCAAGATAATGACTCTAAACATGTGGCCAAATCTACTTAAAAATGTTTCACAGTGCACAAAATCAAGCTCCTCTCATAGCCATCTCAGTCCTCAGAGCTCAACCCAACAGAAAACCCGTGGGGTGAGCTGAAGAGGAGAGTGCACAGGAGAAGACCCAGGACTCTGGACGATTTAAAGAGGTTGTGCAAAGAGGAAAGGTCGAAGATCCCTCTTTCTGTATTCTCCCATCTTGTGAAGAGTAATAGGAGAAGATTAAGTGCTGGCTTGTTGGCAAAAGGAGGTTGTACAAACTACTAACACCAGAGGTACCAATAATTATGAATGGTGCTGTATTTGGCCTCCCCCTTTCTGTTTGTTTGGGGAAACAAGATGTTGGAATATTTTTGTGAAGCACTACGATGACTTGTGATACAATTCTGGCTAATTCTGGATCACAAACACCACTCCAACTCATCCCAGAAATATTGGATGGATCTCCATCACTTCAGAGAACACAGCTCCACTGCTCAGCAGAGAGCCTTCATATCCCTCTAGCTCATGCCTGGCACTGTGACCTTAAGCCCAACACTTATTCGGGGCCGGGTCGCGGGGGAAGCAGTCAGAGCAAAGAAACCCAGACCTCCCTCTCCCCAGTCACTGTCTCCAGCTCCTTCGGGGGTATACCGAGGCGTTCCCAGGCCAGTTGAGACATGTAGTCTCTCCAGCGTATTCTTGGTCTGTCCTGGGGCCTCCTCCCCATTGGACATGCCCGGAACAACTCACCAGGAAGGCATCCAGCAGGCATCCGAACCAGACGCCCGAACCACCTCAACTGGCTCCTCTCGACGTGGAGGAGCAGCGGCTCCACTCCGAGTCTCTCCCGGACGTCCGAGCTCCTAACCCTGTCTCTAAGGGAAAGTCCAGACACCCTGCGGAGAAAACTCATTTCAGCCGCTTGTACCCGCGATCTCCTTCTTTCGGTCACTACCCAAAGCTCATGACCATAGGTGAGGGTTGGGACGTAGATCGAACGGTAAATCGAGAGCTTTGCTTTTCTGCATAATGGATGGATGCATAGATGGATGGATGGACCTTAAGCCAATGTGCAGCTGTTCCCAAGCATCATATTTCATTACTTACCTTTCTTTAAAGATTATACAGTGTTGCTGAACATCTGCGTCCACAATTGACACAGCTTAAAGAAGCTGAATTTACTACTGATATGTGTCTAAAAACTTTTGGACACGTAGCATATGACAGTCATTTAGAATGCAAGAGGTCCCTGATTCAGATGCTGGATGACCCTTCAGGTTATGGCCTCCACTTTGGATTGTAGTGATTTATGTAATTATACTTTCATTTTACTTTCAGATTGCTCATCTTCATTTCATTTCATTTGTTTGCTGCTCGCACAAAGCAGATCTGTTTCCTGTATATTTTGCATGATAATGCTTCATCTAGTTACATAAAGTGTCCAATCTTTTAGCGAATTGTCTTTTTCGTTTTTCACCAGGAACAAACTTTAAAATTCCCCAGTTATTCAGATATGTATTTTACATAAGTCTCCATCCATTGTAAGACCCTGGAGGTCCACTAATATGCCCAACATTTATGGATGCCTTTTATAATTAGTGCATTCAGCTACATTAAGGAGCTCACATGGTTGGTACAGGTGTTCATTTACTCACAGTTTGTATAATATATGGGCTATGTATATGCATACACCTTAATAAAATGGGAATGGTTGGTGATATTAACTTCCTGTTTGTGGCACATTAGTAAATAGGAGGGGGAAAACTTTTCAAGATGGGTGGTGACCATGGCGGCCATTTTGAAGTCGGCCATTTTGGATCCAACTTTTGTTTTTTCAATGGGAAGAGGGTCATGTGACACATCAAACTCATTGGGAATTTCACAAGAAAAACAATGGTGTGGTTGCTTTTAACGTAACTTTATTCTTTCATGAGTTATTTACAAGTTTCTGATTATTAAATGTGTTCAAAGTGCTGCCCATTGTGTTGGATTGTCAATGCAACCCTCTTCTCCTGCTCTCTAAACACACTGATAGCAACACTGCAGGAGAAATGCTAGCACAGGCTTCCAGTATCCGTAGTTTCAGATGTGAAGCTTTCTCAACCTGAGAGAAAAAACCTAATATTATTGTGTCCTCTAATATTGTAACTGACCTAAGTGCCCTTTCCCCAGGTGCTGTCCATCTGTCCCAAGGACATGCGAGCGGATATCTGCGTCCACCTGAACAGGAAGGTGTTTAACGAGCATCCTGCGTTCCGATTGGCCAGTGACGGCTGCCTGCGCTCTTTAGCCGTCGAGTTTCAGACGATCCACTCTGCACCTGGCGACCTCATCTTCCACGCTGGGGAAAGTGTGGACTCCCTCTGCTTTGTGGTGTCGGGGTCACTAGAGGTCATTCAGGATGATGAAGTCATCGCCATACTGGGTGAGTTTGGAAGCAACCAAGGCTTTAAAAACATAAAAAAAAATTATACAATTATGATCACAGTGAAAACACACACACACACGCAAATGCACACATACACAAAGCAGCCGGAAGCCATCCACAACAACCAGGGAGCAGTTCAGGATCCAACTACCCCCAGTTCTCTTGTCGGTCAAGTTCCAGTCCCTAGCTTCTTAAGCATCACGCCACAGCAGTAGATGCCTCCGTTGTAGTTGAGCTAGACATGCGTCTTTGGTTTTACATTGGAGCTACAAAGCTAATGTTAAGTGGGATAAGGGGATTGAATGACTGTGTCCTTATCTTTCCTACTCTGTAACCAGGACACTTCTCTGTGCTTTTACTACATCTAGACTGGGCTACTTTAATGCTGTTCCATTTAGGCTTCCTGCCTGTGGCCTTTGGAGGCTACAGTTTGTCCAGAACTCTGAGACATACCGATGCTTTTGTGCATCGGTACACATCTACAGGCCCTCTCTGGTCCCCTGATACACATCTGCTCTCCCTCCCTTGCTCCAGGTCGCACACTTTTGGAGAGAGGACTTTCAGTGTTGCAGGCCTAAAATTCTTACACTTACACATCCCAGTCGTCTTTCAGAAACAGTTGAAACTCCTTCTCTTCCTGATTGATTTCTTTTAAAAGTTACCTCTGTTGTATTTGTCTGATTACTGTTAATATGTAACAATGTATTTTATTGCTTCTATCTTAGAAACCAACGCTGTGTCTGAAACTTTGCCCTATTCACTATATAGTTCATTACTTTCCGCCATTTTGTAGCAGTGGACCATAGTGGGTCATTTCCAATATACTCAAACAATCCCACAATGCACTGCAAATGTGGATATTGAATACCCATACTGCATGAGGTAGTGTCCAAAATCATTCACTATCCTCCTGAAAACAAGGTCCCTATAATAGTGCACTTATATAGTGAGTAATACAGGGAATAGTGAATAGGGAGCCATTTTCAACACTGCATTAGTGTTATTTTTTCCTGAAATTGTTCAGTGTCTTTGGAAAAATACTAAATTTGGCTGAATGACATAAAATCTTCAAAGCAATGTTCCAGTATCCAGTGTATAACCTTCCACCAAGACAAGACACGGTGTCCACAAGTTGTACTTTCATGTTCTTCCAGTTTTACAGATAATCTAATGAAAGCCAACTAACATGTCTTGGCTGTTGGAGTCCTTTTGGTTAAAGGGTAAAATTATGTAAATATGTTAATGAGAATAAATTCCCATTAATATTCTCTGTAGATAGTTTCCATCATAAATATCACTTTGACTACATTTCCATTTCCATGACAAACCTTGCAATCATAAACGTTGAAATCCATACTTTTAGCGGCCCATGCGTTGCCATGGTGACATGTTCCTACAGAGCATTAATCAGTTCCTGCGGGAGGCCTGTGGTCCCTGGAGGGCTCCCTCGGGGTTGGGTTGGTCTAGAGTGGGAGCTTACTTCTGTGGAGGTGATGGAGAAATGGAAAGCAGCAGAAAAGCTCCACGGGGTGTGGAGCCACAGGGGTTCGGAGTGGAGAAAAATCTGTCCGCTTGTCTCAATCCTTTTGAAGCCACCTTCAATTACACCTCATCTTGGCTTGCCTGTTTCCAACAGCTCTCTCACCAATTTCTCCGCAACTCTCAGTGTATCTTCTGACAATGGACTGCAGAGACTTGAAAAGGTGTAGTCCATTAGCCAGTGGAGAACTGGACTCTTATTTTGAAGCTGCTAATTGACTTGTCCAAAACACACGTTGGTAGGTGGACTGAAGATTCAAAAGTGTCCACAGGTGTGAGTGTGTGAGTGAATGTGTGATGCCCTGTGAAGATCTGGCGCCCCCTCCAGGGTGTGTTCCTGCCTTGCGCCCAGTGATTCTGGGTAGGCTCCGGACCCACCACGACCCTGAACTGTATACAGCCGTTACAGACAATGAATGAGTGAATTAATATTTAAAGTTTCATTCCCACTTTAACGCTAAAAGCATCATGCTTCTTTGACCCACTGAGACCTGGAAGCACTGAGAGATCACCATGAATGACTGCTTCCCTCCCAAAACAAAACCAACACAGTGCTTGGAGTAAAGTTAATCAGTTAGTCACAAAGGTAAAAAGACCCAGCTCACTGCGCTTCTAGTGTTAAATGTGTGTCACAAGTCGAGGCTGATGTTATCTTCCTTATTAATGTTTTCTCTTCCACTTTAACTGTCATTTTAGGAGGCCAAAGTGTGCTTCTTATTCTCAATTTTGTTATTCCAACATTTCCACCTTCAATAGGTCAGTTTTATATGCAATATTTACCAGCTGCTTACTTGAAAGTTTTGTTCCACCTTAAAAAGGCAACTATGCTTTGTGAAGTTAGCCTTTAAGGTTAGCTTTTGAAAAACAATTCTTATTCCTCACTTTCTTTGTTTAAAACACACAAACCAAGGATTTACACATTTAATCCTGATGTTATTCCTCACTTTCTTCATATAAACCACACAAACAACAAACCTTACAGCTTTTAATCCATACATTTCCCTTTGCATTTTACCAATTTACTTAAAGGCAGAAGAAACAAACTGTTGTAAGGGGCCCTGGCTCAATAAGGTCATTAGAGCATGTGGATGTTAAAGAAAATTTAAAAAAACCATTGGCGAACAGTTCATCCACAGAGAGTTATTTTTATGAACTCATCGGCCCTTTGGGAATGGTCCAGATTCTTCCAATTACCCATATGCTCTCCATATGCTTTTAATATACACTGTGTGCCCCTAGTTGCCCCATTGTGACATCACAGACAACAATAATTACTCTGCTTAAAATGCCTTGTTAATTCTTCAGATATTGATTGCTTTATAGTGATGTCGTTAGCAATTGAATTTCGAAGGGACAGGAGTACAGTGGGCCGTCAGTACCTTGGTTCATTATGGAAAGTGTTTAAGTGATTCCTGTGCTCATTGTACCAGCTAACGTGAAAGTAATTGGTGTGAATAATTAACACTGGTTATGGATCACAGTCCTATAAGACACCGCACATGACCGTGTGTGTGAGACTGTTTGCAGATTTCTAATTTCTGTGGGAAGTTACGTTGCTTTCTTGTACAACTTGGGTAATCTCAATATAAACTGAACAAAAGAATTGCTCTGTATACAACAATAGATATTAAAATATAGGGGCAGCACGGTGGCACAGTCACACAGGGCCTGGAGGAGTGTGGTGTGTTCTCCCTGTGTCTGCTTGGGTGTCCCCCGGGTGACTGTCTGTGAGGAGTGTGGTGTATTCTCCCTGTGTCTGCGTGGGTTTCCTCCGGGTGACTGTCTGTGAGGAGTGTGGTGTGTTCTCTCTGTGTCTGTGTGGGTTTCCTCCGGGTGACTGTCTGTGAGGAGTGTGTTGTGTTCTCCATGTGTCTGCATGGGTTTCCTCCAGGTGACTGTCTGTGAGGAGTGTGGTGTGTTCTCTCTGTGTCTGCGTGGGTTTCCTCCGGGTGACTCTCTGTGAGGAGTGTGGTGTGTTCTCCCAGTGTCTGTGTGGGTTTCCTCCGGGTGACTGTGTGTGAGGAGTGTGGTGTGTTCTCCCTGTGTCTGCGTGGGTTTCCTCCGGGTACTCCGGTTTCCTCCCACAGTCCAAAAACACACATTGGTAGGTGGATTGGCGACTCAAAAAGTGTCTGTAGGTGTCCATGTGTGTATGTATGTGTGTGTGTGTGTTGCCTTGCGCCCAATGATTCCAGGTAGGCTCTGGACCCACCGCGACCCTGATCTGGATAAGGGTTACAGATAATGAAAGAATGAATGAATGTAATAATAATGATATACAATAATTTAAATTAAATACAAAAAATGTACATTAAATTTAAACATGAAACAGTCCACAAGACCATATGCATTTATCGATTAATTAATTCAGTCATCATCTATAATGCTACATTCTGTTCAAGGTCTCAGTGGGCACAAACCCCACACACACTATACAGGGCACCAGTCCATCACCCTCACACAGTCCCTCACACACTCGCATCTGTGGACAATTGTACATGGCCAGTCCGCTGTGGGTTTGGATTGTGGATTGAGGAAAAATGAGCACCTGAAGGAAACCTACACAAATAAGGGGAGAACACACAAAACTCCTCGCAGACAGTGACGTGAGGCAGGGATTGAACCCATTAACAGTGGACCCTGGTAAAGCATCACTACCTCTACATCACTACCCCAATAAAGTCCATCTCGTCTGCAATTAATGGTCTTTCAAAACGTCTCCTCGGTTCAGTCAGGTCCAGTTATTTAATGAGGAATATAACAGTAAATAACAACAATAACAAATTGAGAAAGGAAGGTTTTCCCGTCTGATGATTGTGTCATTGATTTCAAAGAAAGGCACAGGTTCAAATAAAAAAAGAGAGAGAAAAGAGAAGAGAATAATGAACAGGTAACTGGAGCCTTACCGTGTTTTCCATAAAACAGAAATAAAGAGAGTTAGTAACAGATCTTAATGGCGATATAATTCCCTCTCACAAACTCACAAATGGAACCAAAGAAGAGGATCAAAGCACACAGAAGGAACTGGAAATAGGTCACTCATTGCTGAACAAAAGGAGTTTTAATAGAGAACATTTGGTTTTCGCCAAAACAAGGACATGCATATACAGCTCCAGACGGAGACACTACTGTCCCAGCATATGACACAGCGTCTCTGCGGTGAAGACGTGTCCAAGACGAGACAGATGCCCAATAATTAGCAGAAATTTCACACCCATCTGTTCACAGACCCTGGTTTCCCTGTAAGAAAATGAATTATGAGCATCTGTCAGTGGGTGATTTGAGCTTATTAAAGTCTAAGGTTTTTATTGTCAGAAGCAGGATCGTGAAGTCTGAATTGTGGAAGTTTTTCAGTTTGTAAACAGACTGTAAAAAACACAGATTATTTCAGGTTTTGTCTCAGAGAAGTGATGGAAACTAGCTTCTTCTTTACATTTGGAAACAGCCATCATACAGACACCTTGTGGCCTGGAGATTCATTCATTCATTCATTCATTCATTCATCTGTAACCACTCAATCTTCATCAGGGTTGCGATGGTTCTGGAGCCCAATTTAAACCATTTGGCAGAAGGCAGTGAGCAATACTTGCAGAGCCAATTGACCTCACCTGCAGGGGAGAACACACCAATTGATTGAACCCTGGAGACCAAGATCCTGGGGCTGTGTGGCAGTGCCAGCCTGCTGCCCTGGCCTGGAGATTCTGCATTAAATCTATTTTAAACATGGGCATCCCCTATGAGGGGCCCACTCTATGGGTTTTCTGCTATTGCAGAATAGAAAGGTACATTTTAAATAAATAAATAAATAAATAAATAAAAAGAACAGGGGCAGCATTGGTGGCGCAGCAGGTAGCTCCAGGGACTTGGAGGTTGTGGGTTCGAGTCCCACTCCAGGTGACTGTTCTCCCTGTGTCTGCGTGGGTTTCCTCCGGGTGCTCTGGTTTCCTCCCACAGTCCAAAAACACACGTTGGTAGGTGGATTGGAGACTCAAAAAGTGTCCGTAGGTGTGAGTGTGTGAGTGAATGTGTGAGTGTGTGTTGCCCTGTGAAGGACTGGCGCCCCCTCCAGGGTGTATTCCTGCCTTGCGCCCAATGATTCCAGGTAGGCTCTGGACCCACCGCGACCCTGAACTGGATAAGGGTTACAGATAATGAATGAATGAATGAATGAATGAATAAAAAGAAAAGGACAAGAGTGTCAAACAAGTACAACACTTTTTTTTTCTTGTTATTTCTTGTATAACACACTTTTTAGCGTTTGCACTTTAATAAATTCATATAGAAACAATTATTTTGCCTTTGAATCACAACCCACGAATACAATACATTCTAGTTCTCTCTAACTCCATTCACAAGTGAGAACGAAGTGAAAGGAAATGTAAGGAGAGACTTTACAGGAGGCATGCACCATGAAGGACTGAGGGTTATTTCATGTCAATCCCCTGTGCTACGGCAGTGCAGACAGGCGTCTATTCTGGATCCCTGTCCAGGCCTCTGGGCGCCAGAGACTCAGAGATGTAGATGGAAGTATGCCGTAACATCATTGATCTTTGCTTCTATAAACCTCTAGGCCTATCTCAAAGAGACTACCTGAAAGTGAACATGTCTCTCTCATCCTCCATTTTGTCAGTCTTCTCTCCACAGCTTATCTCTCATTGCTTGTGAATGATCATTGTATTTATAATCAGTGTAATAATACAGGCTTTTGAAGAATGAGGAAAAATTGAGAAAATTTGATTTTGTCTCCTGCTAATGGAAATCCTCTTCCAGGCACATTCATTCCCTCGTTTATCCCTGCCCTATGAAATCAGTGGAATCTCATTGGATTTGCATGGAAATCTGGTTTGGCTAAGCCTAGGCTGAGATTGATATTCTTATCCCTCTCAAACTCAGATGGAAACGCCTGCAAATTGCAGCAGAGAATCACAAGGATGGAGCACATACTCATTAAAAAAAAGGGGTTAATACTTTCCAAAATCAAGCTACAAAGCCAAATGTGTGGTCACATGCTCGCCTGACATTTCTCCTAAAAACAATAGTTTTAAAAAGGATTTTGTCCCCCATTTGCAGCAGAAAGAGTTCTGAGAAAGTTTTACAAGAAAAGGAACAAACAGGCATTTTCTCCCATGTCTCTTTATCCTTAAATAACCTGCTTTATACTACTAACCTGGATATAACAGGGATTCTGTACTTAACCTGCTACAAATATGGCTATCCTGCTCTATGGAGAATAAACTGGTTCATTCAGACACAATAATAAAATTTTATTCATCTTCACCCATTTCACTTTATAGAAAATCAACTTTCACGTAGTTAAGAATGACTGAATATATGAGATCAGTTAACATCGTTCGCTATTAGCTTTATCTTGTGTTGCTAATTTTGATTTAAAGGCTAAGCACCACTTAATGGACCTCCATGAATATTTCACATTATTGTAGTTACTGACAGATATAAGTATGAATTAAAGTGAAAATAGCAGCTTAATTTGCTTTAAAACTGACAATTATATTAAATTGACGGAAAAACCCGAGCTCGTTACGGAAATTCTCGAACGCAACCGTGACGTCACTGGTGGACAACAGCTGAACAACGCCGCGGTAAAACACCGTTATGACCGACTGTTATGACAGTATCTAGCTAAATAACCAACATTATTCATGACAATAGCCTAGCAATAAGCTAAACTCAAATGTAGAGGTACCGTTATTCTTGTAAATGTGATCGAAGTCGAACTCGAATTCATCCGACACTATAAACCTCCGTAATGCAGCTACGTAGCCGAGTATAATCTGAGACACCGAGTTTAGCGAGTCAAGCTAACGTTAACTAACACCAACTAAAACAGGCGAAGTGAGTGTCCTCACCCTGTTTACCTCCATGTTACAGAGGCTCTTGAACACCTTTCGTTGGTGTCCTTACATGCCCATATTGTTGGAAAAGCGCCAGTGAAATGAGCTACAGATAACGGAGTGAGCGGATGGTCCTTTCCAAAGTGCCCGTTTAAAGTGGACAAATTTAGTCCATTTTCTGGATATTTTGGGATCTTTGGGCCATTTGTTCACAGATGTCCCACTGTACATTGAATGATTGCAGCCAAAAACAACACACCTTTTCCTCATTTTGCATTAAATTAAGTGCAGCTTCTAGAGTTGTTGTCCACCATCTACGTCACAGGCAAGACGCCTATTAGAGTTTCTGAACACCGTTGGGGGGGGGGGGGGGGGGGGACCAACGGTCTTTTAAACCTTATTCCTTGAATTAGTAAGAAATAACATGTTTTCTGACTATCAATAAACACAAGTTAGGAACTCAAATTCCACTGTATTTATTTGTTTTACACTTTCATATCGCTGGTGCTTAGCCTTTAAAGCAGTTAAAATGTGCAGTACTTCATGCCTAATGACTTTTTCATTGTAAGTCTGTTTTCTCCACCTCGATGTGTCTCAGGTAAAGGGGACGTTTTTGGTGATGTTTTCTGGAAAGAGACGACGCTAGCCCACGCCTGTGCTAATGTTCGAGCGCTGACCTACTGTGACCTCCACATCATACGGAGGGAGGCTTTGTTGAAAGTGCTGGATTTCTACACAGCGTTCGCCAACTCCTTCTCACGCAACCTCATCCTCACCTGCAACCTGCGCAAACGGGTATAAAACGTATAAACA
>NC_089807.1:4247527-4377527 GCF_029633855.1 Hoplias malabaricus | reverse complement strand
AAGGTTGAAGTTTAACGGTTCTGTAAAATTTTATTCACTGTTTGAATTATCACAGACACTCACTTGAGTAACTCCATTTGTGTCGTTTTGTAGCACTTTCGGAGATGCAGCTAGCCGTCTCCTGACCTTGGAAACATTTCCACTTTAAGTGATTCGAAAACAGCAAAGATAAGTCAGTATTACCCACTTATGGAGCAGGAATAGTGCAATACCCAGTAAACAAGGAACGTCCCTGGACGTTCAAAATAGGTCTAAAAGTAGTCTGTCCGTCAAGGACATATTTTAAACGTCAATGGACGTCCAAAATCCGTCTTAATAAGTTAGTTAAGTGGTGACCAATCGATAACGTCAGTGGACGTCCAAAACGCGTTTTATACAAGTAATTTATTTCGGATCCAATTAATAACGTCAATGGACGTCCACAATACGTCTAATAGTCGTCTTTTCAATGTCTGTGTTTGGACGTCTTTTCAACTTTCATTTTCAACCTTAAGAGAACGTTGATTAGACGGCAGTCATTACGTTATTTCAACGTTGAATCAACGGAAACAGACCAGAGACTTAGTGAATGGTTAGGAAACATTTTTTTGATTGCAACCATGAACTTCACCGTTAACTTGCAATAATGTGAAATTTTAAAAAAGCAGCACGATGATAAGAGCTTCTCCTGTTTCCTGCACATATGAGCATAGTACGTTCTCCTGCTCTGGGGAGCCGCCCCTCCCCTCCCCAAATTATTTAGTGGTGTGCACCTCAGAGATTCACTAGGTCCGATTCAAGGTTTCAGCTCAGTTTAATACTGGAACATTTCTTTCCGTTTCTGGTTTTGAGTTTGGGCTGATTTCTCATAAACTACTTCTTCTTTGGGCATTTGTCATTAGATCATAAGTGCGTCCACCAATCCTCCCAATCAGCCTGTCCCCCTAATCGTCCTGATAATAACCACTCAGCCCTCACAATCCTCTTCAGAAACTGCCCCACTGTTTTAACCTTTTCTGCAGGGCCTGTTACCAAATGGATGGAGAGGAGAAATTACTGGGTCAGTGGAAATGGGGGCAGGAAGGAGAGGTTGGCATATGGAGGAGATCTCAGACTTGCCAATCCACCCACTTCAAATATCATCTGTGTACTGAATGGAATGTTGTCAGTTGTGATTGGGCCCTGTGACATGAACCAGTCCAACAAATGTGCCATCCTCATGCCAACTGTGTCAGTAACGTATAGCAGACTGTTTTTCTAGTGTCTCATTTATGATCTTATAAGTATGAGCAAGACAGGCCATCTGTGACACATTAAGATCAGATTTTAGCATTTTATTATCTACCCACATTTGACTCACGCACAGTAAAGGGTTAAATGAGTAGGGAGGATGGTTTAAAAGAACGGCACTTATATCAATCAGGGTGGCACGGTGGTGCAACAGGTTAGTGTCGCAGTCGCACAGCTCCAGGGACCTGGAGGTTGTGGGTTCGATTCCCGCTCCGGGTGACTGCGAGTGTGGTGTGTTCTCCCTGTGTCTGTGTGGGTTTCCTCCGGGTGACTGTCTGTGAGGAGTGTGGTGTGTTCTCCCTGTGTCCGGGTGGGTTTCCGGGTCCTCCCACAGTCCAAAAACACGCGTTGGTAGGTGGATTGGTGACTCAAAAGTGTCCGTAGGTGTGAGTGAATTCCAATTTAAAAACGTAATTTTTTTTTCTTTTTTTAAAGCTGGTGTTAGACAGTTTTATTTTTTTCTCACACACTTTCCTTTGATTTTCTTCTTCTTTATGAAAGTTGATAGATCAAAGATAATGTCATATCTGCACAGATGTATCACCTGAAAAATGAACCTGCATTTAATAGCCATTCTTATCTTCTGGGAAGATGTTACACTAGAACATTTCTGTGAGAAAATGGTGACATTCAGCCACAGGAATATCACTGAAATCAGGGACTTGTGCTGGATGGTGTCCACAGCTGGGGCAGGGGCAGGTACCCGATGCTTGGCACTGAGCGTGGTGATTTTAGGCTCATGTGCAGCTGCTCTGTCTGTCCGTCTGATATTTTTCTGTTGAGAGGAATCAAGCCGCGTGTTCATGAAGGTCTGTGTGAGCTATGGCTTCAGCTCATTGTAACTGAACACTCTTTTAAAGGGGTGTCTACCAACATTTTGAGATGTGTGTGTGTGTGTGTGTGTGATGGGACTGTATTCCCATTGGCTCTTTGTTCAGTTTAGTATTCATAGCTCATCCAATTTTAATATGCTTTATTTAAAAAATGTTACTAACATTATTTACTCAAAGTTTTTCACTTTAAACTGTCTTTTTACTTCCTGTTCAAACAGCAGTGAGAAAACATAAAGGCTCCCCTTCCAAAACATGTTGACTGAGCGAAACGTTGTTAATTATTCATCCAACAGCTTACTACACCATATAAAAGCAGACTTTCTTAAAGGGGATTTTGGGGGAGTCTGTGGGGAGGATTGAATTATATAATTTAAAGGGGGTAGCGAGTGTAAGCTATCAGCATGGACATACACAGTGTATCTCCTGAGAGAAAGTTTAATCACCATATTCATAACAGACCCCTAAAAACACTCACAGATTTAATTCTGGCCATAAATAAGCGATTTATCTCAGACTCGAGCCTGAGGGGCTTCTGTGTGCAGCGTGTTGTGGCTGTAATGAGTTTTCATTAGGACACATTATTAGAAAAGAACAGAAAAGCCAGGAGGTCCCTTAGTGCTTTCCGCTGATGGTTATGTCACTGTTCATTTATTTTGACTTCCCACAAGTTTTTACTATTAGTGCTGTGTGTAATGGGGGGCACCCCTAGACCCTGTGGAATTCGTTTGCCCACCACTGGTGCCACCCATCCAGATTCTTCTGGAGCATCTTGGATCTATTGGTGTCTGTTTGTTTTAAAAAGGACAAGATTTTCAGTGTTTTCAGTTATTAACATTTACAGTTTTATAACATTATAAGAATCAAATACTGTGCAATGATTATTGATCATAATAATGATTCATAATACAGAGTGGGCCATTTATATGGATACACCTTAATAAAATGGGAATGGTTGGTGATATTAACTTCCTGTTTGTGGTACATTAGTATATGGGAGGGGGGAAATTTTTCAAGATGGGTGGTGACCATGGCGGCCATTTTGAAGTCGGCCATTTTGGATCCAACTTTTGTTTTTTCAATGGGAAGAGGGTCATGTGACACATCAAACTTATTGGGAATTTCACAAGAAAAACAATGGTGTGTTTTAATGTACCTTTATTCTTTCATGAGTTATTTACAAGTTTCTGACCACTTATTAAATGTGTTCAAAGTGCTGCCATTGTGTTGGATTGTCAATGCAACCCTCTTCTCCCACTCTTCACACACTGATAGCAACACCGCAGGAGAAATGCTAGCACAGGCTTCCAGATGCTGCACATCTTGATGGTATTGTGGGGTATATAGGGTAATGGATCCAAAATGGCCGATTTCAAAATGGCCGCCATGGTCACCACCCGTCTTGAAAAGTTTCCCCCTCCCATTCACTAATGTGCCACAAACAGGAAGTTAATATCGCTAACCATTCCCATTTTATTAAGGTGTATCCATATAAATGGCCCACCATGTAGTTTTGTGCCCTTCTTCCAATAAAGTGTTCGTTGGAAATATAATTACATCAAAAAGAAATTTATATCCAGCTGTAGCTCCAACTCAGAACTCCTACATTTACAGTCTGGTGCTTTTGATTTTCAGTTTGACACTCTTCAATTCTCTCTGAACTCTTTTGTTTGTAGTTTTCAGGTTGCCGGTGCGTTCCCTGTGAGCACACAGCCCCGGGGATTAGCGGGTGGATACCTATGTTTATAAGAAACAATGGGCAAGCACTTTTAATTTAAGAGAGCATTGGGAGTCATCATTAACCGAACACAGCTGTGAACATTTCTGTGGTTTAAGAATCTTAGGACATTTCTCAAGAAGAAATATATGAAAATTCTTAGGAAGACATTGTTGAATGAGGCCAACTGTGGTGACCTTAAGCTCACAGCTGCCCCCATTTTGTTTCATGCATGGTGTTTCATGTTTGGTTCACCTTAAAGTAGCTGAAGGCACCAGTTATAAGGGTTGTAATGTTATGTTGGACATGTAGCTTAACTGTATATTTGTGTTGGCATTCAATTAATACAAGGTTTGGATTCTTCATACGTTCTCTACATGGCCCCAATATCTATTTTCCTGTGTACTGTCTCAAAGTGCTCATCATCTCAGAGGCGTGTGTGATGAAGCTAAAGGCTGTCATTAATATTTAAAAGTGGAACAATTTGTTGGACCCCTCCCTCCCTCTCTCTCTCTCTCTCTCTCTCTCTCTCTCTTTCTCCCTCCCACCACCCAGCACTAATTACTCTTCACCAAGCCCAAGGAGAACTCCTGGGGGCAGAAAGGAGGACAAGAGGTAGAGAGGGAAAAGAAAATGGATGTATAATTTAAGACAAAGCTTCCAAAAGCAGGCCCTCCAGAGAACAGTCCAGTTACAGAGCAGAGCTACGCTGACTGAGTTGGAAAGGTTTTAAAAATGCACGGCTTCTACTTCAAAACACCATTAGGAAACATCAGTGCGACGCTTGGATTTAGGTTCTGTCCTCAGCATTTATTAATTACACTCTATTTTTGTTCACTGGCCACTTTATTAGAAAAAAACCTTATCTTAACATATGCTTATTCTTACTAGAAGAGATTAAACAACCTGACATCGTAGACTAGTGTAAAGTTTGAAGAATGGTTTGTCTAGCGCTATAATGTTGCCAAAACTTAGTCCAGGTATTTCATTATTAATTAAAGTTCATTCATTCATTCATTATCTGTAAGCGCTTATCCAGTTCAGGGTCACGGTGGGTCCAGAGCCTACCTGGAATCATTGGGTGCAAGGCAGGAATACACCCTGGAGGGGGCGCCAGTCCTTCACAGGGCAACACAGACACCTACGGACACTTTTGAGTCGCCAATCCACCTACCAACGTGTGTTTTTGGACTGTGGAAGGAAACCGGAGCACCCGAAGGAAACCCACGCAGACACAGAGAGAACACACCACACTCCTTACAGACAGTCACCCGGAGAAAACCCACGCAGACACAGGGAGAACACACCACACTCCTCACAGACAGTCACCCGGAGGAAACTCACGCAGACACAGGGAGAACACACCACACTCCTCACAGACAGTCACCCGGAGGAAACTCACGCAGACACAGGGAGAACACACCACACTCCTCACAGACAGTCACCCGGAGGAAACCCACACAGACACGGAGAACACACCACACTCCTCACAGACAGTCACCCGGAGGAAACCCACACAGACACGGAGAACACACCACATTCCTTACAGAGCGTCACCTGAAGGAAATCCACGCAGACACAGACAGAACACACCACACTCTTCACAGACAGTCACCCGGAGGAAACCCATGCAGACACAGAGAGAACACACCACACTCCTCACCGACAATCACCTGGAGGAAACCAATGCAGACACAGAGAGAACACACCAAACTCCTCACCGACAATCACCCGGAGGAAACCCACGCAGACACAGAGAGAACACACCACACTCCTCACAGACCGTCACCCGGAGGAAACCCACGCAGACACAGGAAGAACACACCACACTCCTCACAGACAGTCACCCGGTGGAAACCCACGCAGACACAGGGAGAACACACCACACTCCTCACAGATGGTGAATGAAAGGGACATTTTGAATTGCAAGTCCTTTGTAAACCTTATGTAATAATGAGATTTCATGAGGTGAAATGTAAATGTAAATATTTACTAGGGCTGTAGGTTAGTTGAAAAAAAATGAACTAAATATAATCGCAGTTTGCTGTGATTTATTGCATATTAACATGAAAGAAATTAACGCATAATATTCCCACATGCATTAACGTGCAATAACATGTTAATTTTGACAGCACCCAACTTGGTGGAGATATATTTACACATCAGTGCTACATACGTCTCTGCCTAGCATGGTCTGAAGATGAATGGCCATATCCCCAAGATACAATGTGTATGAGATATAATTTGCCTTTCTTGGATGCACAGCTTAAATTCTTATGCCAAACCAGAATGAACAGCCATTCTTATCCCCACCCTACCTCGACCCCTAAAGCTATGTTTCAAAACATCACAAGCAGCTAGAATTTCTTTCCCCAGCAAAGCTAATATAAGCTTCTCCCACAGCAGTTTACAGCTCTCAGGCTGTAATTCTTCATTAAGTATGTCACTGACACATTGTGTGGATTTAGCGAAACCGTTTTCTAGGATCTCTGTGCCACTATATTCACTGCAAATTATCACTGACCAAAACATAACAAACAAACAAACAAACAAAAATCCACCTACCAATGTGTGTTTTTGGACAGTGGGAGGAAACCGGAGCACCAGGAGGAAACCCATGCGAACACAGGGAGAACACACCACACTCCTCACAGACAGTCACCCGGAGGAAACACACGCAGACACATGGAGAACACACCACACTCCACACAGACAGTCACCCGGAGGAAACCCACGCAGACACAGGGAGAACACACCACACTCCTCACAGACAGTCACCCGGAGGAAACCCACGCAGACACAGGGAGAACACACCACACTCCTCACAGACAGTCACCCGGAGGAAACCCACGCAGACACAGGGAGAACACACCACACTCCACACAGACAGTCACCCGGAGGAAACCCACGCAGACACAGGGAGAACACACCACACTCCTCACAGACAGTCACCCGGAGGAAACCCACGCAGACACAGGGAGAACACACCACACTCCACACAGAGAGTCACCCGGAGGAAACCCACGCAGACACAGGGAGAACACACCACACTCCTCACAGACAGTCACCCGGAGGAAACCCACGCAGACACAGGGAGAACACACCACACTCCTCACAGACAGTCACCCGGAGCAAATCACAAATCAACAAAAATCGAGTTTTTCTTTTGTGAGTTCTTGTTGATGAAATGTTTGTCTTGTCTCTCATTTACAGATCATCTTCCGAAAGATCAGCGACGTGAAGAAGGAGGAAGAGGAGCGCCAGCGAGCCAAGAACGAGGTTCCGATGACCATCCCTGTGGATCACCCCGTCCGGAAACTCTTTCAGAAGTTTAAGCAGCAGAAGGAGCTTCGCAACCAAGAGGCTTCAGCTCAGCATGAAATGAGCAGGAACCAACAACACCTTCACACTCAACTCCAACACACACAGCTACAGCATCCACACTCAGCCCTCACCCAGAACACCCTGCACGCGGTCCAGAATGGAGCAGCCAGCACTGGTTGCTGCAGTGGCGTGGTCACTATATCCCAGATCACACCAATCCAGAACTCTTTATCTTTCTCCAAACCTAGTGACCCAATCAAGCAGAACAATCGAGAAGTCATGGATATAAAACCTTCTGGTGACCAAACACCAAGCACCACCCGCTTAAAAGTGAGCAACACCACCAGGGCGAAACCGGCCGGAACCGCCCGTGGCTGGATGAGGCTGAAAAACAACATGGCGCCCCCAGGATCACCGCCGGAGGATGGGGGGAAAGAAGGGCGGAACAATGTGATGAAAGCCGTGTCCATGGAGCGCCTCTCACCGGAGGTTAAAGTCCAGATAGAAGGTGTCATTGAGGTCAGCGGTTCCAGAAAGAATTCCCTCCGCAAAACAGACTCCTGGGACAGTGGACTGACCCACAGCGATCAGAGACTGGACCACATGGGAGAGGCACAGAGTCCCGTACCCGGAGGAGAGGGACTAGGTCGGGAATTCTTTCCAGGACATGAGCTCTCTTTCCAGGCTGCGATTCAGGAAGCCAGGACGGAGCTCCGGACAGAGATCCAAGCCCTCAGTGGAAGGATGGCTGTTTTGGAGGACCAAGTGGGGCAGATCCTCAGACTTCTGTCTGGAAAGGGTGACCCTCCTGGCAGGAAGTCCACACCCAAAACGCACAGTGAGAAGCTCAAGGCACAAGACATTTTCACAGTTTCCACACCTGGTAGTCCTGACTCTGACAAGGAGGACGGGTCAGTCTGAGAGGCTTTAGGGATGTCCTGGTACACAAGTATGAAGGAGAGCACCAGGAGAGCATCCAGGCTAATTCTAATGGATTGATCAAACCCAAAGCCATTCTAACACACGGCCAAGTGTGCCACTCCTGTACAGGTGACAGATAGAGATATTTATCCACACTTTGTGGCGGTGAGATGCGTTTTCCAAAGTTGACAGATTTGTTTAAAGGTCTGCTGAGTGTGGACATGTTGCAATGAAATCCTGGAGAGAGTTTTTTTTTCTATTTTCATCGCTAATATCTTTTTTCTCTAATTCTATGCACACAGTAAACGTAAAAAGGGTTTTACTAAATCGTTTTAAAGTCATTAGCCACCTAGCGTAATTTGTTTTGACAGTGCAACAAAATGGTGCCTCCATATTTGAAGGAACACTACGTAATAGTTTTACCTTAAAACGACAGCTCTGAAACCATTGTGATGCTTCGTTGACCTATAATAGGGAGAATAGGGCCTCTGTCATTGCTGTTCTGAGCTCAGCACTGAAGAAACTGCACTATGTAACTTTTGAAGAGCCACCACCCACCATACCACCCAGGAATAAAAACACCACATCTTACCTAGTGTTCACACCCACACGCACATACACAGAAGAGCGGTTAGGTGCCTTGCTCAAGAGCAATGGATGTTGAGGGAGGAGACAGTGCTGTTCCTTCACTCCCCTACATGCATTTTCTTGCCAGTGAAGAAGCATTGAACGCAAGTACTCAATGGTTTATGACTGGGACTGGAATTAGAGGCAAAAAAAAGTATCTGGACATTCCTGAGAGACACTGACTGAAGTCTACCAGCACTTCCAAAACTTAAGCCCATTTCTGCAAGGCTGCTTTTCAAAGCAATGATTCTTTTCCACTCGGATGTGAAATTTTGGACATTACATTCTAAAGTGAAAGTAAATCGATGTCACACCACGAGAACGAACAGCTGAGACGTGGTCAGTTCTGATTTAAAAGAATGGAACCGTTTTTGTTTGACACCTTAACTTTTGCACATACATCACCTTCTCCTTAAGAGGGAGATCAAACAGCTATTTTCTGACTGTCCTTTTCATAAAGTCTCTGCAAGTCCAGCTGGGTTCTGGCTTGCCAAAGATGAACTGGCGTCTGTAATATTTGAACGATATTTGAATGCTTGTATATTATGCAGTTGACTGCATGCACATTAGTATAAATCACTGACATTTACCCACGGACTCTGATCGCCTGAATGTTATCTTCGGAATATGGAACAGGGTTTTCATTTAAAGGAAAGGCATGGTACGCGTAAAAGGAATGTATTCTTATTAAACAATGAAAAAAACTACATTTTCAATATTGGTTCAGGGATTTTTTTAAAACAGATTCTAGACACGGACTGGGAAACAGCCTGGTCTTGAGATGAATGGGCACTTGTTTGACTACAATGTGTATGAAATATAGTTTTTCCTCGTGGATGTACACTGCCATTGCACTGCTCTGACCCTAACACTAGCCCTAACCCCAGCCCTAAGGCTAGTGATATACTTGCTGTTTGGCCATGCATTCACATAGACAACTGTCCGCTTCATGAACGTTAGGGTGCCTACACACTAGAGGCTAATGGACAAGAAACTTCGTAAAGCGTTAAAAAGGTTACGACCGTTTAAACATTTGCTGTAACGGACTCTGACATAGAGGCACATCAACCAATAGAAACGAGGAAGGCCGGCACAGATTGACTTTTAATGAAAATCCAAAATGGCGGAAAGGCTAATCGGGGCGGTGTACTCTTTCCCAGTTCAGTATGACGCCAGATTAGCAGTGTGTCTGTGTATTCTGGTTTGTTATGTTTTGTCCGATTTAAGACGGTCCATATTTCCTGTTTCCAGCTGGATTTTGATCGATACGTACTCCGCACCCTGCTCCAGTCATGTACATTGCATGCGTATGCGCCTACCTCTACGTCCTTGTGTTTAGTTGCGTAAGGCGGCTGCCCGATGTGCGCTGTGCATGTGCAGAACATCATGCTTGTTTACGCTTTGCTGATAGCTCTGATAATTTATTCATTTCTTCTTTGAGCATGATTATAAACAGACGCAGCCCTTTTTGGTTGAACAGCATGTGTCCCACATCGTTATTCATCTTGTTTTGTAGTAGAATACCTCATCATATCTAGACGGATATCTTCAGCTGTAAATAAACACACTTTGCAAGTGCTCAGTTGTTTAGAAATGTAAAGTGAGGAAAGACTAACTCATGTCAGTGTGTGGTTAAAGTTACTCACTCTTGAAGATAAAGCTCCTCTCTGCTTTGGAAAACAGTCACTCTGCCGCTATTATATTGCCGCAATCCCAACCGCTCCGGTTTCCTCCCACAGTCCAAAAACACACGTTGGTAGGTGGATTGGTGACTCAAAAGTGTCCGTAGGTGTGAGTGTGTGAGTGAATGTGTGAGTGTGTGTTGCCCTGTGAAGGACTGGCGCCCCCTCCAGGGTGTATTCCCACCTTGCGCCCAATGATTCCAGGTAGGCTCTGGACCCACCACAACCCTGAACTGGATAAGGGTTACAGATGAATGATATCCACAACTATATTAAGTCTCATCATCTGTTAACTATTAAACTAGCTTAATACATTTGTGTTTATATATTACACTCCTCCATGTTGAAACAAATTCATCACCTAGCACCCTGCATCATAGCACAGCTCTCAGTTTTCCTGCCCCAGTGAACTGATCAGGCTGCAGAAAATGAGCAGATGAGTTGAATCCAGTGGAAAAGTGCTGCACTGACTTCTTACTCCAGTTCTGTGCGCGAGCTGGACTCGGCTGACGGCTCTTTACTGCGTCTCATTTGGAAAAATGCAGCGTAAGGCCTCAGAAGTGTGAGTCCAGTAATTTGTTAGCTTGCTTTTACTTTCTCCATAATTCTGGCTGGAGATTGGGATCTGGCAGCCGTGACGTTCGGGCCATTTGTGCCAGGACCAAAATACCTTCAGAGTGATTTGATTGCTTTTTGAACTGAGCCAATTGAAACGAAGGGTGAAGCTTGAGAACAGATTTTAGACTTGTCTTGCCAACATCACCATATAGTCACCAGCAGTTTACTGTATTCTCAGACTTTCTGAGGTTACACTGCCATCTGCGTATCTCTTTACATGAGTCTTTTTCAGTGTAAGCCATAATCTCCGTATTTGCTCTTGATTCCAGATTGACTTCCAAATCCCATTCCGTATTCTTCATGTAAACGTAGGTGAAGAGTTCTGGACCACAAACGACCCTCCAGAGACTCCACCAGCTCCATCACTCCAGAGAACACAGTTGCACTGTTCCTCAGTCCAGTGCTAATACAGTACAGTGATAATGTGTTTTGCCAAATGTATCTCTAAGTTACACAAGAGGAAGAAGAATTCTGGGAGTCTTTATCCTCCTGCTGTGTGCTGAGTGTTCAGACCACAGGCAGCAGACGAGCAGAGTTCAGCTTTAACCGCCCAGCGCCGTGTCCTTCACTTCAGTCCTCTCAGTCTCTGTAATTACAACCCATCAGAGGGGTATACCTTGTGCATCTCTCTTTCTCCCTCTCTCCTCCCTCCTCCTTTCTGTCTCGTTTTCTTTCTGTCCTCCACTCAGTGTGAATGAAGAAAGACCTAGTAACACAACGATAACAAATACTACACTGTAAAACATTTCTTGTACATTTTACAGTAAAATTCTAGCAGCAGATTTCCCAGCCATTTACTGTATTTTTACAGGAGCACTACTGTATTTCAAATTTACAGCATATTACTGTAATTGAATAATACAATAATTTACTGTAAATACTGTGATTTACAGTAAAATACTGGCAGCAGATTTCCCAGCCATTTACTGTATTTTTACAGGAACACTACTGTATTTCAAATTTACAGCATATTACTGTAATTGAGCAATACAATAATTTACTGTAAATACTGTGATTTACAATAAAATACTGTAGCAGACTCACTGTAAATTTACAGCAATTTGTTTACAGTGTAGATGTGACCCCCCCCCCCCCCTCTGTCTATTGTTGTCCTCCACTCAGGGAGATTAAAGACACTCAGCAACGCGGAGGCTGCCAATGATCATAAACTCAATCTGACTCTCTCTGTTTCGCTATCTCCCTTCTCTCTTTTTTCTTTCGCTTCTCTCTTTCCTTCTCTCTTCTTTTTTTCCACTCATACACCAGCTAACCGTTCTTAGCAGAGTTAAACCTGAGCCTCACTAGCTAAGATGCCGGAGCGACTACGTGACTCTCCTCAGTGGGTTCGGCCCTGTTTAACTGCCTGTGCGCTCTGAATGAGAAACTCCTGGCAGGGACATGTCGGGGAGTATACAAGTCTGGACAGAGCTGAGGACAGCAGAGAGAGACAGGAACTCTTTCATTTGACACCATCCACCATCTGATTTAATGTTTGTGGACGTTTAAACACACGTACGGTTGAATTTGATGGAATTGCTCTATTCATTCATTTATTATCTGTAACCCTTATTCAGTTCAGGGTCGCGGTGGGTCCAGAGCCAACCTGGAATCATTGGGCGCAAGGCGGGAACACACCCTGTATGGGGCGCCAGTGAATTACTCTAAATTATAAAGAAAATAATAGTGTGTTTAATTTTTTTTTGTAAAATCCCCCCACACGTAGGTCACCTTTGTTGTTGCTGTAGAAACGTACAGTGGGTCGTGACGTCAAAGTGGTAGTGGACGTTGGCTCTAGAACCGGAATACTGTCCAGTATTTTCAGTTTGATCCACAACTCATTATTTACAGACGGCGACACACCACAGGAGTTGGAAGGACGAGGAACAGACATCGATGTGCCTGTGAAATGGAGAACCACTCTACACCTACCGACGGCTGGACGGTCCAGCGTTGATCCGTAGCTGCTGAGCTGTCAGATTCTTCTATGAGCGCTAAGTCTGTACTGTACTTTCATGGTCCATTATCGATGCCAAAGCAGCTAACTGTAAAATTTGTCGGCTTAATGCCAAGAGAGAATCCAGTGTATTTTTCTGTGGGAAATCTGAGAGCACTGCATTATGTCCAACTAACCGCATCCAGTCTAAATCCAGTCTCTCAGCAGCGGTGGAATACTGAATGATTTAAATACACCCAGAGTAAAGTGATGAGAGCAAAGCAGCATGGATTTTGGAAGCAGTTCTCTCTAATTTTCACCTGTTTGTATCTTGGAAAAGACTAAAATCAGTCTTTCCTGTGCCATTTGACTGGAAATAACATACAATGTGGCATGATTGTCTTTAAGAAAGGACTGTGATGGACTGGCGCCCCCTCCAGGGTGTGTCCCCACCTTACGCCCAGTGGTTCCGGGTAGGCTCCGGACCCACCGCGACCCTGAACTGGATAAGCGTTTACAGACAATGAATGAATGAATGAATGAATGATTCATAGTAGCCTGTATGCTGCTCTGTTATTATTATCTGTAGTATCTATAGCTTCTGTAGTGTTCTTGATCAAATAACACCTTTTAAATTACCTTTAAAGTGATACCTTCATCATGCTCTGATCAGTACTCGAGATGAATAAATGAACAAGCAACAAACAAACAAAAAAGCAACAATACAGAGTACTATTCTAGTAGTATACTACTTTTCTACTCCTTCATGAAGTCTGAGTTTTTGGCACTGAGCACTGAGATGCATCCTCACCCTCTCCGTCTCACTCTGTGAGTGATAGCCTCGTCCTGCCAGTATGGATCTCGGTCAGAAAGCAAAGGAGAGGCTTGCTGAGTGATACTCTCAAAGAGCCTTCAGCCCTTCATCAGGTTAAACAGATCAGAGGCCTTCATCCACTGGGAATCTACTGGATTCAGTTGCACAATATTTATAAACACATCACAAAGTGCCTTTAAAGACTGAGATACGATGGTCATATTGAGAAATTACTTAAATATAATAACACATACACGGTGTATAAAATCGTTGTAGCGTTAGCTGTATAGAGGCTTGTAGCCAACATTTATCATGAGTGCGGTCCAATACTTCGAAGTATAGAGAGCTAATCATCCACCGTCAGTAGCTGACCTCACTAATGCTCACATGGCAGCCATCAAATACTACCCGCAATGTTCCTACTTCTAGTGCAAACCCTTTGCTGAAGAGTAGAGGATGTTACTGCAGGAAAACGGATGAGTAGATGTCCACATGTGTTTGCCCGTGGAGTGCACCGTGTAGATGGGAGTTGTCTTCTCTCTGAGCAGATCACCGACTCTTTACTGAGGAATCTAAAGTAATGAAGCCTTCAGACTCATCCCATGGGGAATGCTAAGTATAGATGTTTTCATTTAATGCTAAATTGAATGGAAACGATTTGACAGAGTTGGTTTTTGGGCGCAAAAGCTACCTACGGTCGAGACAGCGCCAAAGGTAATAGTCGGTAATGGAACTGTAAGTGAAGCATTCATGTGTCAAAGACGAATCAAATATGTGTCTAGATTCATTGGCTTGTTATTGTTAATTTGTCAGTTATAAGATTAACCCTAAGGCGGCACGGTGTTGCAGCAGGTAGTGTCGCAGTTACACAGCTCCAGGGACCTGGAGGTTGTGGGTTTGAGTCCCGTTCCAGGTGACTGTCTGTGAGGAGTGTGGTGTGTTCTCCCTGTGTCTGCGTGGGTTTCCTCCGGGTGACTGCCTGTGAGGAGTGTGGTGTGTTCTCCCTGTGTCTGCGTGGGTTTCCTCCGGGTGCTCCGGTTTCCTCCCACAGTCCAAAAACACACGTTGGTAGGTGGATTGGTGACTCAAAAGTGTTCGTAGGTGTGAGTGTGTGAGTAAATGTGTCTGTGTGTGAGTCTGTGTTGCCCTGTGAAGGACTGGCGCCCCCTCCAGGGTATATTCCTGCCTTGCGCCCAATGATTCTAGGTAGGCTCTGGACCCACCTCGACCCTGAACTGGATAAGGGTTACGTGCAATGAATGAATGAATGAATGATTGAAGATTAACTCTATATGATTATTATATAATGACATCATTAGCACTTTTAATACAGAAGGCCCATATGGATCGTCCACTATGTACACATTCATTTACACTGTGTCACAGTTTGTTTAAAGTGAGCATATTCTACACTTTTTTCACAAGTCATTTTTAAATGTCTGTGACTTTCTGTGGTAAGCAGTGTTGTCTCTACTGTATCCTCATTCTCTCCATTTCCAGTCAATGCTCTTGTTTCTCTGCTCTTGTTGTGCTCAGTTTAACCTCGTCTCTCATGAATGCAGATCTAGTGCTGTGATTGGAGAGGTCCAGACCAAGGGACAGGACCATCCTAAAGTGTCTGCACTTGATTTAAGATGCAGCACAATATCAGAATGTTTCCTTTTATCCAATTTTTCCGTCAGATCTCCAAAGTAGTTTGCACCTGAACTGAACATGTGTTGTTTTTCAAAATATGTCCCCTTTAAATCCACCACTTTATCAATATTAATGCATTTTGTCCTCTGTGTGCCTTCATTTGGACCTCACAAAGTGCCTACACACTTTCGAAAGCAAAAATTAATGGTCGTTCAGAGTGGGTTCACTGAGGTGTGTGTACACATTAGCACATAACACCTTCAGAAATGAGTACATGTGCTATTAAAAGCCGTTTGGACACCTCTGGTCAACAGATATATCCTCTAATGAGTGCACATTTAGAGAGGGTGTTTTACTGTAATTGCAGTGCACACGTTGTTTATGGGCTGAGTTCATCATATTAGGAGACAAATATTAAATACAGAATGTTCAGTCATGTTCAGCACAGGCCTTCTTTTAAGGTTTATGTTAATTATTATTATATTTTATTTAGTTGTTTATTTAAGGGCGGCACGGTGGCGCAGCAGGGAGTGTCGCAGTCACACAGTTCCAGGGTCCTGGAGGTTGTGGGTTCAATTCCCGCTCCGTCTGTCTTTGAGGAGTGTGGTGTGCTCTCTCTGTGTCTGCGTGGGTTTCCTTCGGGTGACTGTCTGTGAGGAGTGTGGTGTGTTCTCCCTGTGTCTGCGTGGGTTTCCTTCGGGTGACTGTCTGTGAGGAGTGTGGTGTGTTCTCTCTGTGTCTGCGTGGGTTTCCTCCGGGTGACTGTCTGTGAGAAGTGTGGTGTGTTCTCCATGTGTCTGCGTGGGTTTCCTCCAGGTGACTGTCTGTGAGGAGTGTGGTGTTCTCCCTGTGTCTGCGTGGGTTTCCTCCGGCTGACTGTCTGTGAATAGTGTGGTGTGTTCTCCCTGTGTCTGTGTGGGTTTCCTCCGGGTGACTGTCTGTGAGGAGTGTGGTGTGTTCTCCCTGTGTCTGTGTGGGTTTCCTCCGGGTGACTGTCTGTGAGGAGTGTGGTGTGTTCTCTCTGTGTCTGTGTGGGTTTCCTCCAGGTGACTGTCTGTGAGGAGTGTGGTGTTTTCTCCCTGTGTCTGTGTGGGTTTCCTCCGGGTGACTGTCTGGGAGGAGTGTGGTGTTTTCTCCCTGTGTCTGCGTGGGTTTCCTCCGGGTGACTGTCTGTGAGGAGTGTGGTGTGTTCTCCCTGTGTCTGTGTGGGTTTCCTCCAGGTGACTGTCTGTGAGGAGTGTGGTGTTTTCTCCCTGTGTCTGTGTGGGTTTCCTCCGGGTGACTGTCTGTGAGGAGTGTGGTGTGTTCTCCATGTGTCTGCGTGGGTTTCCTCCGGGTGACTGTCTGTGAAGGGTGTGGTGTTCTCCCTGTGTCTGTGTGGGTTTCCTCCGGGTGACTGTCTGTGAAGAGTGTGGTGTGTTCTCCCTGTGTCTGTGTGGGTTTCCTCCGGGTGACTGTCTGAGGAGTGTGGTGTTTTCTCCCTGTGTCTGTGTGGGTTTCCTCCGGGTGACTGTCTGTGAGGAGTGTGGTGTGTTCTCCCTGTGTCTGTGTGGGTTTCCTCCGGGTGACTGTCTGTGAGGAGTGTGGTGTGTTCTCCCTGTGTCTGTGTGGGTTTCCTCCGGGTGACTGTCTGTGAGGAGTGTGGTGTGTTCTCCCTGTGTCTGTGTGGGTTTCCTCCGGGTGACTGTCTGTGAGGAGTGTGGTGTGTTCTCCCTGTGTCTGTGTGGGTTTCCTCCGGGTGACTGTCTGTGAGGAGTGTGGTGTGTTCTCCCTGTGTCTGTGTGGGTTTCCTCCGGGTGACTGTCTGTGAGCAGTGTGGTGTGTTCTCCCTGTGTCTGCGTGGGTTTCCTTCGGGTGACTGTCTGTGAGGAGTGTGGTGTGTTCTCTCTGTGTCTGCGTGGGTTTCCTCCGGGTGACTGTCTGTGAGAAGTGTGGTGTGTTCTCCATGTGTCTGCGTGGGTTTCCTCCAGGTGACTGTCTGTGAGGAGTGTGGTGTTCTCCCTGTGTCTGCGTGGGTTTCCTCCGGCTGACTGTCTGTGAATAGTGTGGTGTGTTCTCCCTGTGTCTGTGTGGGTTTCCTCCGGGTGACTGTCTGTGAGGAGTGTGGTGTGTTCTCCCTGTGTCTGTGTGGGTTTCCTCCGGGTGACTGTCTGTGAGGAGTGTGGTGTGTTCTCTCTGTGTCTGTGTGGGTTTCCTCCAGGTGACTGTCTGTGAGGAGTGTGGTGTTTTCTCCCTGTGTCTGTGTGGGTTTCCTCCGGGTGACTGTCTGGGAGGAGTGTGGTGTTTTCTCCCTGTGTCTGCGTGGGTTTCCTCCGGGTGACTGTCTGTGAGGAGTGTGGTGTGTTCTCCCTGTGTCTGTGTGGGTTTCCTCCAGGTGACTGTCTGTGAGGAGTGTGGTGTTTTCTCCCTGTGTCTGTGTGGGTTTCCTCCGGGTGACTGTCTGTGAGGAGTGTGGTGTGTTCTCCATGTGTCTGCGTGGGTTTCCTCCGGGTGACTGTCTGTGAAGGGTGTGGTGTTCTCCCTGTGTCTGTGTGGGTTTCCTCCGGGTGACTGTCTGTGAAGAGTGTGGTGTGTTCTCCCTGTGTCTGTGTGGGTTTCCTCCGGGTGACTGTCTGTGAGGAGTGTGGTGTTTTCTCCCTGTGTCTGTGTGGGTTTCCTCCGGGTGACTGTCTGTGAGGAGTGTGGTGTGTTCTCCCTGTGTCAGTGTGGGTTTCCTCCGGGTGACTGTCTGTGAGCAGTGTGGTGTGTTCTCTCTGTGTCTGTGTGGGTTTCCTCCGGGTGACTGTCTGTGAGGAGTGTGGTGTGTTCTCTCTGTGTCTGTGTGGGTTTCCTCCGGGTGACTGTCTGTGAGGAGTGTGGTGTGTTCTCCCTGTGTCAGCGTGGGTTTCCTCCGGGTGACTGTCTGTGAGCAGTGTGGTGTGTTCTCTCTGTGTCTGTGTGGGTTTCCTCCGGGTGACTGTCTGTGAGGAGTGTGGTGTGTTCTCTCTGTGTCTGTGTGGGTTTCCTCCGGGTGACTGTCTGTGAGGAGTGTGGTGTTCTCCCTGTGTCTTTGTGGGTTTCCTCCGGGTGACTGTCTGTGAGGAGTGTGGTGTGTTCTCCCTGTGTCTGCGTGGGTTTCCTCCGGGTGACTGTCTGTGAGGAGTGTGGTGTGTTCTCCCTGTGTCTGCGTGGGTTTCCTCCGGGTGACTGTCTGTGAGGAGTGTGGTGTTTTCTCCCTGTGTCTGTGTGGGTTTCCTCCGGGTGACTGTCTGTGAGGAGTGTGGTGTGTTCTCCCTGTGTCAGTGTGGGTTTCCTCCGGGTGCTCCAGTTTCCTCCCACAGTCCAAAAACACACGTTGGTAGGTGGATTGGCGACTCAAAAGTGTCCGTAGGTGTGAATGTGTGCGTGTGTTGCACTGCGAAGGACTGGCGCCCCCTCCAGGGTGTATTCCCGCCTTGTGCCCAATGATTCCAGGTAGGCTCTGGACCCACCGCGACTCTGAACTGGATAAGGGTTCCAGACAGTGAATGAATTAATGAATATTTGTTTATTTTCATCACAATAGAAAATTTCTTTCTTTTCTGTACTGCTTCTAAAACAATAGCATTGGGCAGCTCAACATCCTTGGAGGAGAACACTAACTTTCAATATCTCCCATATATCCCCCCCAAACAGGGAGATCGAAGCTAAGTGTCCTCTCATTGACTCTGGCCTTAGGTACCTGAGGTATCACAGGGGATTGAAAGATCAAACACTCGATGAGAGGAACAACATTGAGGCCACTTACGCTTTTCCAAACAGTGTCTGAAACACTTCGGCACTCTATGAGAAATTACTGAGCAAGTAATAGCTTAGTCCTGTTAACACCGTGCTAATACGTAACCCTAAACATTCATTACGTCTCAGCTACATTAGCCTCAAAACTGCAGCTACAAATCTCAGAGCATACACGTCTGTCGGCTGATTGGCTGAATCTGATTTTGAGCTCCTGTAGTTACATTTCCAAGTGGATGATAATAACAACATCAGCAAAATTCCAGCTAAATTGTGAATAGGAATATTATCTGGTATTGCATAATATTGCATGGCCATTCAGGTTATGAAGCATTATGTAACTGTTGCTTTTGTGTGTGTGTGTGTGTGTGTGTGTGTGTGTAAATGAGCCCGCTGCTGGTCTGTGGCTCATGAGAAGTGTTTTTCTCATCATTTTCACATTAGCGAGACATGTCATTAGTCAGTAGTGTCACTGTGACATGTTAAAACGCTGTTACTATAATGATGTGCAGTGCGTGGACAGGTTGGTGGAGTAGGTGATGATTATGTAAGCACAGAGTAGTGAAGACTCTGAGGAAGTGGGGCATCTGAAGCTCTGACTGAGGGGATGATGAAGACACAAAGGCCATTTATTGATATTAGTACAAACGCCATTCCACAGGGAAAAGACAATAAAAACAGACAGAAATGATTTCTAATATAAACATCATCTGTGTTCAGCTGGAAACAAGGTTCAGGAAAAGAGAGATTTACTGTTTCAGCTGTTATTATTTTAAACTTTAATTAAACCAGGAACGTCAGACAAGTTCTTAATTACAATGACATCCAGCACATGCCACTTGAGGAAAAGGGAAGAAACAAAATGCATAAAAAGGAGGGGGGGGGGGACATTGCTTTTCCCATGAAATAGTGTTTGTTTCAGGGGAAATTTAACACCCTCTTAATTTAGTACTTCCTTCAATTATACTCTGTAAACTTTACTCTCTCTCTCTCTCTCTCTCTCTCTCTCTCTCTCACTCTCTTTTTCTCTCACACTCTTTCTCTCTCTCTCTCTCTCTCACGCTCTCTCTCCTGGTTGTGTAGTTGTGTGACTTGAACACATTCTCTATAGGAACTCTTCAGTTCCTTGGTGTGTAAGTGTTAAACACACTGTGTTTGTGTGTGTGTCTGTGTGTGTCTGTGTGTCTGTGTGTGTGTGTGTGTGTGTGTGCGTGTGTTTGTGTGAGATTAAAGAGAGTGCTGTCCAGATGTACTTTAGAAGAATTCACCTGAAGGAAAAACACTGAGTGGAGTGGAATGACACTATATTTTCACACTGTGACCTGCCAAAAGATTAAAACCACTGACAATGCAGGTTTATGAGGCAGGAAGTGAACAGTGGGCTCTTGAAGTTAATGTTGGAAGCAGTAAAAAAAAGGGGTGAGCGTAGGAATCTGAGTGATTTAAAAAGGGCTAAACCATTCTCATCTACAAAAGGAGGCAAGATTTGGGAACCACTGGATTAGTGTTTTGTAAAGGTTAGGTTTGGGGTTGGGGTTGGGGTTGAGTGAGGTTTACACACTTCAGCTCACATCAGTCACGTCAAACCCACGGAGTGGAAATAGATGTGTGGAGAAAAGGCCTTATATAATATTATACAACACATAGTGTTCTTGATTTCTCACATTTTATTGTCTCAAACTGTGCCAAACTATTGTGCTCTCTCTTCTCTCTATCTCTCTTTCTCTCTTTTTCTCTCTGTCTCTCTTTCTCTTTCTTGCTTTCTTTCTATCTCTCTCTTTTTCTCTCTTTCTTTTTATCTCTCTCTCTCTCTCTCTCTTCTATCTCTCGCTTTCTTTCTATCTTTCGTTTCTCTCTCTCTCTCTTTCTCTCAATTTCTTTTTCTCTCTCTCTTTCTTTCTATCTCTCTCTTCTCTCTATCTCTCTTTCTCTCTATCTCTCTCTATCTCTTTCTATCTTTCTTTTCTCTCTCTTTCTTTTTCTCTCTCTCTCTCTCTCTCTCTCTTCTATCTCTCGCTTTCTTTCTATCTTTCGTTTCTCTCTCTCTCTCTTTCTCTCAATTTCTTTTTCTCTCTCTCTTTCTTTCTATCTCTCTCTTCTCTCTATCTCTCTTTCTCTCTCTTTTTCTCTCTTTCTTTCTATCTCTCTATCTCTTTCTATCTTTCTTTTCTCTCTCTTTCTTTTTCTCTCTCTCTCTTTTTTCTATCTCTCTCTCTTTCTCTCCTCTTTTCTCTCTCTTTTTCTCTCTCTTTCTTTCTCTCTCTCTCTCTCTCTCTCTCTCTTTATAATCCCATAACCAATTAAACATGGCAATCCACACTTTAAGACATATCCATAAGCAGTAGATTGTGCTTTAAATCACAAAAAGGACACACCTCAACTCATATCAAGCTGAAAAAATCGTATTTAATAAACTTGATTGTGGGGTTTCAGCTTCTATATCACAATGAACCTGAACAGCAAAAACCTGCATTTACAGAGCGTCTTTCATTATTTATTAGTTTCATTGGTAATTAATAGCTTTAGTGGCATTAGGCTCCTTGGCCCTGAAAGGACTGCTTGGACAAAAAGGGACCAAATGTAAGAAGTGTGCCTGAGAGGACAGGTCTCTAGTTCAATTTCCTAGAATGGCGTGAAGGGAGTATAAGGGCAGCACTTATTCCTCCCTCAACATCCACAGCGGAAATGTCCTTGAACAACGCGACTAACACCCAGCTACAGTCACCTACAGCTGTAACAGGATTCAGTTGTGTACAAACCTACATAAGAGCATCAGCATAATGTAAAGAATCAGACGCCATTCAGAAAAATGGGATTTTTATTTTTCCATAAACTGCTGTAAAGATAGATGTACACAGAGCCATCAACAGATTCCAGACCTGTATACTGTCACCGTCAGACTGTGATACACTCCGTAGTGCTGGTCACACACACTCCACAGTCGCACCTGAGAGCCACTGGGTACGTGTAGTAGGGGTCCACGCCGGCCGTGCAGTTGGGCAGCTGGATGGTCACAAACTGCGTCTGGTTATAGGTGCACACCCTCTGGTAAGACTCGATGTAAGGTGGGTCCAGAACTGGCTTCTGTTAGGAACAAAAAATGGCACTAGGTAATTGCTTCAGCATTTAATGTGGAACTGGAGATGCACAAGTGATTCACAAAACAATCATAGCTCATAGTTGGAAGTGTGCCCCTGAAAAATCTTTGTTTTAAAGTTTATATAGCCTTCCTCCTCGGCCCAACCCCTCTTTTCCCACAAGAATTAAGACTGAAGTCAAGCCAGCCTCCACTTGGAAAAGCTTGGTCAAGCCAGCCCCCACTTAGTTTTGGTGGAACGTCGTATTCTGAACATTACGGTAAGAGCATGCATAGGAACAAATTTCAAAATAAAAGCCAAAAGTCAATGACAGGAAATGTATGTAATAAATAAATAATTTTCTAAACAAATAATAAATGGATAAACAACAAATATTTTCTATTTTGTGGAAATAATGAAGATTTTAGGACATGATTCTCAAGTCACTCTGATGTGCCATTTCAAAATAAAAGCCCTTTGAATTGTCCCATTTCTGTAAATTTATTTCCAAATTTAAATAATTATTAAAAAGAAACCTTTAGTTTGCACAGAACAATTTTACTTCATAATCATAGTACCACATCTGATTATGTCACTCACTGAATATCAAGTCATTCTGATGTGTCATTTCAAAATAAAGGCCCTTTTAATTGTCCCATTTCTGTCAATTTAATTCCAAATTTAGATCAATATTAAAAGTGAACCATTAGTTTGCACAGAACAATTTCACTTCATAATCATAGTACCACACCTCATTATGTCACTCACTTAATATGAAGTCATGAAGCCCTTTTTAGGTCCTTTATTTGCTACACAAAACATGGAAATTTCTTTTTTAATTAATCTGAGAACTTACATTTACGTTTCGGCATAGCTGCTCGAGATGAGGGTGGGTACATGAGCTTTGCCTGACGTAAACAAGGACTACTGACGTGCAGACTGACCAATTATATGTTTACAGAGAAGGTTATCGACCTATAACGGTAGCTCTACAGTCAGACCGTCCAATCAGAAGATTTTACGCTACTTCACCACGCCTCCTTCTCACTCAAGCGAACCAATCGGAGTAGGGGAGGGCGGGACTAGTTTGTGAACGAAACTTCTCGAAGTTCTATGTAAGCTCTAGAAAAACAAAATCCCGGACGTTTGTGAAATTCCGCCCGGACATTTTTTCATAAGTCTAAAAAGGAGGACATGTCCGGGTAAAAGAAGACGTCTGGTCACCTTATGTAACACATATGTGCATCCAAAATCTCTTTATACACTCACACACACACACTGAGAAATTACATTGCTCCTGAATACCACAACCTAGGGGTTAGGTTTAGTGTAGTACATGGGTAAGTTTAGGGTTAGGTTTACGTTTAGGCTCGTATATGGTTAAGGCTAAGGGTAAGTCTCCACAAAATTACTATCCCTATGGATACAAACTTGTGTGCACCACCTGCGTGTGTCTGTGTATAAGCCTCACCTCCCAGGTCTCACAGCGCCCCCAGCAGGCATCAGTGGTGACCTGCAGGCCTTCACAGCCAGGCTTTCGAGCCATGAAAGTGAACTCTCTCACAGCACAGCCAGTAAAACGCTGCAAATTCACCCCTGTAACTCCACACTGATCCCCAACACACACCCACACAAAGAACAGCCCCATACAGCACAGCCTGGAAAACATGAATACACACACACACACATACACACACAGAGAGTACACACAACCCAGTAAACAAGGAACGTCCCTGGACGTTCAAAATAGGTCTAAAAGTAGTCTGTCCGTCAAGGACATATTTTAAACGTCAATGGACGTCCAAAATCCATCTTAATAAGTTAGTTAAGTGGTGACCAATCGATAACGTCAGTGGACGTCCAAAATGCGTTTTATACAAGTAATTTATTTCGGGACCAATTAATAACGTCAATGGACGTCCAAAATACGTCTAATAGTCGTCTTTTCAATGTCTGTGTTTGGACGTCTTTTCAACTTTCATTTTCAACCTTAAGAGAACGTTGATTAGACGGCAGTCATTACGTTATTTCAACGTTGAATCAGCGGCTAAATGTTTACTGGGAAGTACAGAGAAAGAACTAGTATGATATCCTTTAACTTTTTTATCCTCCTATTTATTAATTATAAAGTACCAGGGGTGGAAGAGTGTAACAAGTGTCACGCTTTAAACAATTAACTCATATCTATTCATCTCTCTGACCACAGCTCATTCAACATTTCTTCTGAAATAAATGGATTTAATACGATAAATTATTCTAGGTAAGGAACCTCTGCAATTTATTTCTGAAATAAATGATAGCATATAAAGCTCAGTGCCTTACCCTGGTGCTGGAAGCCTCCAGAAGGCCATCTGGCAGATTTTATGTTGGTATTAACTGTTTAAGAGCCTGCGGTTAAATTCCTTGATAATAAACTTTAAAGTCTTTTTGTCAGTAATTTCTTTCCTTAAGTTTAAAGCAGATATGGAGCATCTAGAGAACCTGAGAACCCTCGTAGCGGCTGCAAGCTGCTGTATCTAAGTGAGGAACCTAAAAGCACTGCTATTTATTCAAAGCTATCAAAACAAGCCCACCATTCAGATCCCAAACATAGAAATGGGTCTGTCTCAACTTCTTTATTTCCATTTCCTCAGGCGCCACCAATAAGCATTGCCGGCGCCTGTCTCTCGATAGTCTCACCTGGCCTTCAGGTCCAGCCCTGTCCTGTCCATTAGTTTAATGAGGAGGAAACACATGCTTTTTGTTCTGATTTAGTCACATGGAAAAGTAAGGCACCTTCCTTTATCCCTCAAATCCTTCACCACATCCGTCAGTGCACTCGTCCTCATTATCAGACAGACAGACGAGAGCCATTTGGTTGGAGAACCACAAATTTATTACCATTGTTGATCTGCCTGAGGCCTAAAGGATTTAAATATATCCCGCTGCTAAAATAATCTACCTGTCACTCAAAGGGCTCAGAGAATTATGGAGAGGATTTAATAAAGTCAGACTAAGGAAACAGAGCCACGGTGTTTGAGGTTTGTGAGTGACGCCTTGGCTCTACTACAGCAGCTAACAGGCTGTCACACCATTTATTCGGTCATTTAGTACCACCACTATTGGCCGGAGGCACGGTATATCAGGTCACCTTAAATCTTTAAAGGGCCTTATAAACAAATCAGCCATAACACTATGAGCACCTCCATGTTTCTACACTCAGTGTGCATTCTCTCAGCTCCACTGACCATACAGGAGCACTTTGTAGTTCTACAATAAAAAGTGTCAGTCTGTTGTTGCTGTGCATACACTGTAAGCCCTCTGTCACCTCGTGCGTCAATGGTCAGGATCACCACAGCGTAGGTATTGTTAGGGTGGCAAAGTTTTAGTATGTATTGCAGTCCCAATAAACAATTAGCCGTTGATTCAACGTTGAAATAACGTAATGACGTCTAATCAACGTTCTCTTAAGGTTGAAAATGAAAGTTGAAAAGACGTCCAAACACAGACATTGAAAAGACGACTATTAGACGTATTTTGGACGTCCTTTGACGTTATTAATTGGTCCCGAAATAAATTACTTGTATAAAACGCGTTTTGGACGTCCACTGACGTTATCGATTGGTCACCACTTAACTAACTTATTAAGATGTAATTTGGACGTCCATTGACGTTTAAAATATGTCCTTGACGGACAGACTACTTTTAGACCTATTTTGAACGTCCAGGGACGTTCCTTGTTTACTGGGTTAATAGTGGATCAGACACAGCAGTACACTTCAAAGGTGAAGAGGATGACTTACTAGTTACAACTAATAAGTGAATCAAACAGAGAGAGAGAGTTTGTGTGGGTTCCTGAGACTCGTGTCCAGGGGCGATACAACTCCGTAGGTGAAACAGAGCGCAGTCATATCATAATAGTACAGTGACCTCTAGTGTTCATGGGAGTAACCACAGTTTTAAAAAGCACCAAGTTTAGACCATTTTAGAAAATTATCCACGTCCGCAAGAGAAAGCAAAACGAAATACCAACGAACGAAATAAATAAATACATTAATAGATACAATAAAAACATATATATTTTCTTCTCTTAATTCTCCCTTTTTGCTCTGAGATTCTGAGATTTTATTCTGAGATTTGCGCGTTATGATCTATATTTTTCTTCTATACACATTCAAAAGCTAATCTACATTATATAAGAAAGAGGGAAAACAATAGCTCGGTTAAACCGCCGTTTCACCGAATTTAAGTCATTGATTTGCCTCTCTGGGTTTTGTTTAAACCCTTGTGTTTACACTGTTAAATTTAGGCGATTTATAATTGCCCCCTAAAACACTGGTTATAAATATTTGTCATACAGTGTTTTGTAATTAATATCAAAAAGGACACTCCATAATCAAGTTCGTCTGAGTGTTTGAAACATGCAGTTAGCACTATGCTAAAACAGCAGGCCGCTAAATGTTTGCATTAGCATCACAGCCCCTATGCTAAATTGACTAGCATCGTTTCTACGTCAGATGGACTTCTCGATTTCACCAGAAGCACAGGTGCGCAGGCCCGGTGGCTGGAGGGCTGTGGCAGAAACTCCAAACAGGCTGTAACCTGGGGTGTGTCTTATAGACCCAGGCCCTCAAGGCCAGCTGTGCTGACATACCATCATTGAGTCACTTGGTGGGTAAAGGGGAAATTGTGCTCTCTCTCTCTCTCTCTCTCTCTCTCTCTCTCTCTCTGTCTCTCTCAGAAGAGAAGGGGATTCATTAGCAACAAGATTTTGCTTTTTATGTTCTGAATTTTGCCCAAAATAACCTACTAGCAAAATATTTGAGTTTTTTTTCAGATCTGAACAACACATTTAAGCCATAGAGGATCATCTGAAGCAGGAATAGTAACTATTGACCTCTCCTACATGACCCAGCCACTTATGGGTTCTTCTTATCACCATGAGCGATATGGAGTGGGCTGAGGAAGTTGTTTAACAACTTAGACTTAACTGACGGAGTGTCTGAGCTTAAATTACTTATGAAAAAAACCTTGTCCACTCTTGTCCAGCCTAGCAGCCTGGCAGGGTGCCATATGCAGTCAGAGAGAAGGTTATATTTAGAGTCCAGAGGGAGGGTTCACTATCCACACTGAACACATCCCCCAACTCACTTTAGAGCAACTCTCTGCCAATTAATGCTTGTGGTTTGTCCCATCCATACCACATTCGGGGCACACCGAGAAACTGGAGACTCTAAAGACTACGCCTTCCCAACTTTTCTCAACATGTGAGTATGACCGGACTCTAAAATGGCCTTTGTGTGATGTGTGTGGGTCAGAGAATAAAGACTAGTTTCTGATCTGAGGTCCATTCCCTCTGACATTGAGTCCTGTGACATTACGGCCTGAGATAAACGGATCGGTTTGTTAGGAGATTTTAACGGGTCCTAAATACATTGTAAAAGTCTTGCAGTTAGAGTGGCAGTAGATTGTTGTTGAGTGGTGGCAGTCAGCTGTGTCTCGTAATCTGTTAAACAAGTTATTGCAAAATAATGGGGATTTAACGGTAATACGAGGTATGAACAGTAAAATGTCAAGGCATTTATTTTCAGAATCAAAGGCCTAAATTATTTAATTATTAACTGAAAATGTGTTGTGTTGTGATGTGTTATCAGGTCCACGTGAGACATCATTTATAGTAAGTTTGTCTTGGCTGTAGACAACGTGGACAAATGCTATACTTCATCTTAAAAGCTAAATAAATGATCAGTTTGTAAGTAGCTACTCTGTCTACAGCTATTATTTATGAGAGACCTGCATTTCGTAGCTCAAAAAATAGTATAAAAATAAATATATCCTGCAGCCACACCACACTGGTGATGATTGTTTTTATTGTATTCAGTCTGAACTGTCGATAAAGTGATATGTGACATGTTTTTGTTTGTAAGTGAAGTGTCTGTATACCTGTGTGTAAGAGTAAGAACTGAGGAAGTTGAAGCTTTGTAACAGTTAGTTACAACCTGAAAAAGCAGCAGTTCAGTAGGGTGTTAGATGTTTATTACACGTTGATTGTAGTGTTCCTCACTGTTGTATTGGCTGCTCTTTGTAACTGGTCATTTGACTTTCTGTCACGTGCCTACTGCTGCTGTTCCTGTGGCTGCTGCTATTTCAGGCCTGGGACGTGTGAGAGTCAGAGGGCGTGGGGCTTTTTTGAGACCGGAGCAGAGTGTCAGGTGTTTGTTGGACCTATCAGTCTGCAAATTAAGACTTTTCAAAAATGTGAAGATACCACTGAGAGTCAGGGCCACACTGTGGTGAGATTAACCTCAAGAACAAACTCTTAATAAACGTATCCAGCTGATTTTACTAACGTACACTCAAGCAAAGATGAATGAAATAAAGCCTCAGGCGGAGGCTGAAAATCAGCTTCAAAAGCAATATCAAATTCCCAGCAGAACTCCACTGGAACTTCACTGGAACATCAAGCATCTTTCAGCAGAGGAACTTTCTTTCTGGATCAATTTGGTCTAAATTTGGTGTGTTCTCCCTGTGTCTGCATGGGTTTCCTCTGTGTGTTTACTCAGTCCAAACACATGTTATTAAGTGGATTTGCTGCGTAGTCTATAGAGGTGAGTGTGTAAATTTGTCCACAGGTGAGAGTGACTGGATGATTATGTGAACTTTTTTGTGTGTGTGAGTAACTTGGTGAATGAGTGAAACTGTCCACAGGTGAGAGTGTGTTAGTGACATTGTGAATGAGTGAAACTGTCCACAGGTGAGAGTGTGTTAGTGACATAGTGAATGAGTGAAACTGTCCACAGGTGAGAGTGTGTTAGTGACATGGTGAATGAGTGAAACTGTCCACAGGTGAGAGTGACTGGATGATTATGTGAACTTTTCTGTGTGTGTGAGTAACTTGGTGAATGAGTGAAACTGTCCACAGGTGAGAGTGACAGGGTGATTATTATATGAAATTGGCCACATGTGTGTGTATTAGTGACTTGGTGAATGAGTGAAACTGTCCACAGGTGAGAGTGACAGGGTGATTATTATGTGAAATTGGCCACATGTGTGAGTGTTAATGACTTGGTGAATGTGTGAAACTGTCCACAGGTGAGAGTGACATGGTCATTATGTGAAATTTCCCATGTGTGTGTGTGTGAGTGACTGGGTGAATATGTGAAATTTTTCCACGTGTGAGTGCACTGACATCGTGAATGAGTGAAATTGTCCACAGATGAGAGTGACTTGGTGATTGAGTGAAATTGTCTACATGGTGAATGTGTGAAATTGTCTACATGGTGAATGTGTGAAATTGTTCCCAGGCGTGAGTGTGTGTGACTGGGTGAGTGTGTGATGGACTGGCGCCCTGTTCCGTGTGTGTTCCTGACTTGCTCCCAATGATTCTTTATAGACACTGGAGCCAACACGACCCAGAACAGGATGAAGTGGGTGTAGGAGATGGATGAATGAATGAAGGAATGAATAAACGTATTACTGGATGAATTTGAACTGAACTGAACTGAATTGCAGATGTTCCCTGTTCCATTACGGGGTCTGTAATGTTGGAGACTTTGTCCAGGTTGTGGGTGGGGCCCGGTGTGTTGTAATGTGTGCTGGATGTGTTAGATGCCACAACTGTTTGTGTGGTCACCTCATTTGAAGCCACATACACAAATGCATTTGGCTCTTTCCAGCCGCCATTACTGGGCTTCCAACACACTAATAAAAATATTTTCCTTTGGTCTTTTTCCATTCAGGTCTTTTAAAGTCCGGCCAGAACACTGCCTCACCTGTTCACTGGGCGACTCAACCTTTCATCCCACTGGCTTTCATGCATGTGTTCAGATTTGTGTGTGTGCGTACATAGTGTGATCTCCTCCGTCACTCTCTACAACTGTTTAGCACATCAACATTTGATCTGGGTCAGTTCTGACCATTCGATGTTGCTTAATCTCTGTTATTACCGCCGCTTGCTTACACCCCAGTGTTTATCATCACAGACAATTTTAGAGAAAATGTAAACAACAACAACCAGTGTAGTGTAGCTGCCACCCAAAGCTTTTATACATACACACCAATCAGCCACAAGATTAAAACCACTGCTATGTCTTTGGTTCTATCATTACAGTGACAACTGTTGGGGGGAGGAACAACTGAACAGCCAGTAGTTGAAGTTGATATGTTGGAAGCATTAAAAATAACCACCTGTGGCGATCTGAGCCACTTTGACATGGGCCAAATTGTGATCATTTTTTGGGTCAGTGTATCTGTAAAATGATAGTTGTTTCTTAGTGTTCCTAGTTTGCAGTGGTTAGTACCTACCCAAAGCGATCAGAGGGAAGATGGCCGGTGAACAGGTGACAGGTTTCTTGTGTTAAATGAAGCTGTCATGCACTGTGTGTCCTGACATCTTCCTATCAGCACCGGCTTTAAGTTTTTCAGCAGTTTTCTGTGGGATTGGACCTCATGGAATAGTCTTCGCTCCTTTGGTCACACAGTAACTTGTTGCTGGTTCACTGGTTGTCCTCATTTTGAAGTTGCTCTGACCAAAACATTATGACCACTGGCCGTCACAGTTTGGCTCTGGTCAAAGTTCTCAGATCGTTGTGTTTGCCCATTCTTCCTGCTTTCAACATCAACACCTCAACAGAGAGTGTATGTTTATGGTGACCTTCAAGAACTCCTGGTGCTACTGTAGCCAACACTCAGCACTGGGCATGGTGGCCTTAGGTTCATGAGCAGTTGCTTCAATCTCTGAAATATCCCTCTCTGCTAGGGGGCGCTGTTGCTATGTGTTTCAGCTTGGTGGTTAGGATATCAGCGGCCTTCATTCCAAGCAGAGCGCCTACATTCACACGCCTGGTGCTAACAGTATGTTCCCTATGGAGAACTATATTTACTGAAGGAGAGATTCCTCACTTCACCTTTCACTCAGTACAGAGTTCATCAGAGTGTCACCTTCTCTCTATAGGAACAACAACAACTCTGGTCAGTTTATTAGAAACCCCTCTCGTTTAGAGGCCTGTCGTCATCCAGCCCTTTCTCAGTTTCTGAACACAGAGCGTATATTTTTAGGTTGTGGACCTGAAGAACATACTGACTCCTTTTCTCCTCCTCAGATTAACATCATGTTTTAGTGGCTCCCTCACCTACTCTTTCTCTTTGGGGTCATCATGGCGTCGGAGAGGACATCAGCTGACCCACTGGTGGATGGAGGATCCCTCCCACTGGATATTGACAATGTCCACATCCTTCTTCAAGGTCAGTTCACGAAGCTGGTGTGTTACATTCCACCCATGTCTATGGTTATGCTATACTTTCTTCTATAGTCATACTTAACTATGTTACACCCACTTCTGTGGTTATGCTATACCTGTTTTTGTTTTACTTATAGTGAGGCCGCAGATATTACTTATGGCACTTTTCCACTGCATGGTATGTAGTCAACTTGACTCTATTCGGCTCTACTTGCTTTTTGTTCCATGGTACCTGTTAAATTTTGCACTAGCACAGCTTCCCCATATCCATGGGCTTTGTAAACCACAACAACAACAGCAGGATAACATTAAGTGTTGTTTACTCGTCATGTATACGTGTGTTATGTGCTTTGGGACTGACCCACAGTGCACCAGTTCAGACAGATCAGTGTCTTCTTTTCCTTTCTGTTCCTTATGGCACCATTGAGCTCTCACTGGAGTCTTTAGTCGGCTGCAAATCATTTGTACCTCATTAATATCCCACGGCGTAATTTTACAAGCTGCCGTTGTGAGCCGGATAGAAACAAACGTGGTCTCTACTGTACCACAGACAATTTACAAACGCTTAGTTTGTGCTGGATGTCTGCATTTTGTAAAGATTGGCAAAGTCTGGCCAGTTGGTGCTCTACAAGGTTTACACGACATGTTTTGTCCGTACTCAGCTCATTTAGAACTATGAGAGAGCAGCTACAAAAGAAGCACCATGTTCCAGGTACCAGATGTGCCTAATGGAAAAGCAAACAACAGCAGAGTAGAGCCGAGCAGAGTGGAGTAGGTACTGTACAGTGGAAAAGCGCCATTATTTATACTACACCCAGTTCCATGATTACCCAGCTTTCAATTCTGTGTTACACTACACACATTTCCAGAGTTAGACTACACCCAATTCCATGGTTATGCTACAGCCAGTTCAATAATGAGGCTACACCGATTTCCATTGTTGTACTATATGCATTGTCATGGCTACAGTAATAAAATATTTGATTAAATTCAGTAACATTATGTTCTTAAATGATGCACTGCTAGATAAATAATGAAATTGGCTTAATGAGGTAACATCTGTTGACATACAGATCTTAATAACATATTTTTTGCCTTAAATTGCAAACTAGCAACTAATATACTTATACTCTGCTTATGCTAGTCACATTTAGAGGCTAAAGGACATTATTAAAGAATACATTCTCAGATTATATATGTCCCTTTAACTATATTCATTCATAGAAACTGGAATCATGTTAACGGTCAGTCATTTGTTGGGCATGCAGGTTGTAAATGCTGCTGATTGGCTTTTTATTGGTAGTGTTGTTTAATGTAGATAGGCTGTAGGGGAAAGAAATGATGTTAAGTCATGTTCCACCTTGTCTGAATGTGTCTGCCAGTCAACTCTGCAAATAACTAGAATATTTTGTAGTTGTATGAATCTTAGAGCATATTCATTATGCTCTGATAGTGTGTTCCAGTCATTGTTTGTCAGAATATTGTCTTATTATTAAGCAGAATTCTGCTTTTTCTCAGAATATCTGTGCAGTTCTTCACTGAGATGTAAACATTAGTAATTCAGACTGGGGGAAAGTGAAGTGGTTCCCTTAGAGACATATTCATAAAGTGGATATTCTCTAAGACCAGGGATTTGTGGTAGTGCAAGACCAGTGGTACCTCCATGACACAATTAATATTTTAATATATTTAATACTCTGACATTTGTACAAATGTTTTTTAGTGAAATTAAATGTTATATTTTTATTCTGGTGGACACTGATATTTTATGAAGAAAGCTGGAGTTGTGTTGACTGATCACAGCATGGTGTATATGTGAAAAGGTGTAAACCCTCATTGCTCACTAGCATCTCAACATAGAATTTTACCCGCTGAGAACCAGTGAGTTTCAGAGACTTTGTTTACATCTCATTGCTTTTATTATAGATACATTTTGATTCACACACAGACACGTTTATGCTTGTACATTTTTTAATTGAAAAAAAGTGGTACTGCAAGTTTGTATTTAGAAACATGATTTCTTTAGATTCTCTCAGCCTTGAGGCGATCTAGTTTAAAACCATTTAACAAGCTGAAACAAGTCTGTTAGCGTTAGCCTCTGTCACACAGCCACAGGGTCCTAGGCTTATGGTTTCAAGCTCCACATCAGGTGTCTGTGTGTCCACTCCCTGGGCTCTCCCACAGTCCAAACGCACTGGTAAGAACTTTCTACTCAAAAGTGTCCATTGGTGTGTGTCTGTGTGGGTAAAAGAACATGAATGTGTGATGCCCTTTGATGGACTGGCGCCCCATTCAGAGTGTGTTCCTGCCTTGCACCCAGGGTAGGTTCCTGACCCATCGTGACCCTGAACTGGATAAGTGGTTACAGTCAATGATTGAATAGATTAAGTACTGATACCTAAAAAAAACACTGCCTGAGGTCATAATAACAAAGAGACATTAACAATGAACGGTGACACTAGGCAGGACGGATAGGGCTGAAATACTGAGAGACAACTGGGAACACCTGTGAACTGGGTCACGTGACCAACTGCAGTTCGCAGGTATGGACAAGATAAGATGAACAATGTGTGTTCCCAGTACCCTAACACTATGTAAACCTCTCTGAAGATTTCTTAGTCCACAGAGTAATATTCATTCATTCATTCATTCATTACCTGTAAGCGCTTATCCAGTTCAGGGTCGCGGTGGGTCCAGAGCCTACCTGGAATCATTGGGCACAAGGCAGGAGTACACCCTGGAGGGGGCGCCAGTTCTTCACAGGGCAACACACACACTCACACATTCACTGACACACTCACACTTACGGACACTTTTGAGTCATCAATCCATCTACCAACGTGTGTTTTTGGACTGTGGGAGGAAACCGGAGCACCCGGAGGAAACCCACACAGACACAGGGAGAACACACCAACTCCTCACAGACAGTCACCCGGAGGAAACCCACACAGACACAGAGAGAACACACCACACTCCTCACAGACAGTCACCCGGAGGAAACCCACGCAGACACAGAGAGAACACACCACACTCCTCACAGACAGTCACCCGGAGGAAACCCACACAGACACAGGGAGAACACACCACACTCCTCACAGACAGTCACCCGGAGGAAACCCACACAGACACAGGGAGAACACACCACACTCCTCACAGACAGTCACCCGGAGGAAACCCACGCAGACACAGGGAGAACACACCACACTCCTCACAGACTCCCTCACAGGAGCGGGAATCAAACCCACAACCTCCAGGTCCCTGGAGCTGTGTGACTGCGACACTACGTGCTGCACCACCGTGCCGCCTCAGAGTAATATTAAATTATTAAAGCAGTCTGCCTTTATCGCCTAAAATATCCGCTCACATGTGAAGTCATTCTCTCATTAAAGCACTGCTCTATGGAGCATGTACTGGTTCATCTCATACTTGTTGTAATTTATAGAAAGAATAAAAGTAATCGTGCCTTTCATAATACTTCTTGTGGAAAAAAATTATGTACTGCTTTTGGAGAAATATATATCCAAGTGGAATGTGTGTGTGTGTGTGTTGCCCTGTGAAGGACTGGCGCCCCCTCCAGGGTGTGTTCCTGCCTTGCACCCAATGATTACAGGTAGGCTCTGGACCCCCCGCGACCCTGAACTGGATAAGGGTTACAGATAATGAATGAATGATATGTCCAAGTTTTAGAGAAATACAGAGATGACATTGCAGTGGAAGTAAAGGAAGAGTCTCCAGCAAACATAAAAATTGAGATATAACCTACATCTACTGGGTATTATTCATTATTTAGTTTCATTCAAGATTCATTATTTTGAAACAAAAACCCTGAGGGTAAAGTAGATCTTCAGCATTAATCTAAAACCTGTTAGGACTTGTTAGCGTGTGTCGGTGTGTTTCTTATTGAACAGGTATAAGGTGGGGCTGAATCTACGCACCCAACTGTAACTTTCATTACTTGCACTCGCTGTTAACCTTCAGTGTTTACTTTCAGCTGCTCGTCTGATTATATTCGTGTTTATATTAATACTTTGGACATTTTTCTGCACTAAACTGCTGCTTAAAAAAGGACATTCAAGATGAGGCTGCAATTTCTTTGAATTATGCACTTTACATTTAATTAAACACCTTAAGCTGGATACCAAGGAGAACTGGCACAGACAAATGGGTGAGTCTGCAGATTTCATCACAATGTACCATGAAAAGTTTGGGGACACCTAGCGTAGGGTTTCCATGCTAAATTCAGTTATTTAATATAGTGGCTCTTCATAGGTTTGGTCTATAGCTGATTGAATCTACCCTCAGAAGAGTCAGTGTACATTAGAATATTGAACTGCATATGGAGTTGGAGATTGCTGTGTGCTAGTGTTTCCTATCATATACAACAAGCTCCTTGCTGCCTTTACTGGTGGATGCACTGTGATAGCTTAAAATAGTTTAACCCCACTTTTCACCTACCGTTCTCTGTTAAAGGCTAAGCACCACTTAATGGACCCCCATGAATATTTCACATTATTGTAGTTACTGACAGATATAAGTATGAATTAAAATGAAAATAGCAGCTTAATTTGCTTTAAAACTGACAATTTTATTAAATTGACGGAAAAAACCGAGCTCGCTACGGAAATACTTGAACGCAACCGTGACGTCACTGGTGGACAACAGCTGAACAACGCCACGGTAAAACACCGTTATGACCGACTGTTATGACAGTATCTAGCTAAATAACCAACATTATTCATGACAATAGCCTAGCAATAGGCTAAACTCAAATGTAGAGGTACCGTTATTCTTGTAAATGTGATCGAAGTCGAACTCGAATTCATCCGACACTATAAACCTCCGTAATGCAGCTACGTAGCCGAGTATAATCTGAGACACCGAGTTTAGCAAGTCAAGCTAACGTTAACTAACACCAACTAAAACAGGCGAAGTGAGTGTCCTTACCCTGTTTACCTCCATGTTACAGAGGCTCTTGAACACCTTTCGTTGGTGTCCTTACATGCCCATATTGTTGGAAAAGCGCCAGTGAAATGAGCTACAGATAACGGAGTGAGCGGATGGTCCTTTCCAAAGTGCCCGTTTAAAGTTGACAAATTTAGTCCATTTTCTGGATATTTTGGGATCTTTGGGCCATTTGTGCACAGATGTCCCACTGTACATTGAATGATTGCAGCCAGAAACAACACACCTTTTCGTCATTTTAATTTTGGCATTAAATTAAGTGCAGCTTCTAGAGTGTTGTCCACCATCTACGTCACAGGCAAGACGCCTATTAGAGTTTCCGAACACCGTTTGTGGGGGGGGGGGGGACCAACGGTCTTTTAAACCTTATTCCTTAAATTAGTAAGAAATAACATGTTTTCTGACTATCAATAAACACAAGTTAGGAACTCAAACTCCACTGTATTTATTTGTTTGACACTTTCATATCGCTGGTGCTTAGCCTTTAACATTGTGATGTGTCACTGATGCTGTGCTTGTATCTGATGTGTAAAAAACAAAGCATAAAAAAGGTTTTTATTTTTTCATTTTGAACAACAAACCACATGACTACAGTTGACATAGCAGTGGCAAGTATTGTTACACAGATTAAACAAAACATGGATTAGATTTTACTACTCCAAACTATGCTCTGAATAAGCTCTCACTTTCAGAAACAAAATTACAAAGCCTCCAACAACAAAGAAAGCCTTGTATGTCTTTTCTGCATTGACTTTGTAGCACACAGAAAGCTCAGATTCTACTCAGTGTGAAGATGCACGTGCCAGGACTCCTCTATCAGCATTTCACATTTTAGTCCGTTGTTGTGATGTCACAACTAATCTGCACCCAAACCTTTCAGTCTCTGGGCCAAAAATGCTTCGCCAAAAATGATGTTCCTACCTAAGTGAGGAGTGAGAAAAATGAAAATGTAAATAGCGTTGCCAGGTGTCTCTGAACTTGTGCCTTTTGTCTGTGTGCTTGCTTAAATGCTTAAAAATATTTCTTTAAAGAGAAAAAAACGAAGCTGCGTTGCATGCTGGGGGGTGGAGAGCAGACTAGAAGACTTCCACATTACAGGCACTTAACACGAGGTGAGGAGCAGATGTTCAGCTAATAATAATAACAACTGTTATTAATTTTTTAATAATTCTTACATAATTTCTGTAACGTTTAACTCAAGCGAGGTAAAGAAAAACACTGTAACCCCTAAATGAACCAGTTTATGTTTCATACAGCAGTTCTGCAACGTGGGGTGGCACATCCAGGCCAGTAGGTGTCAGTGTTAATGACGGTTTCATGAAGAGAAAAGATCATTGTAGAAAAAGACTGATAGATTCCTTACTATCTTATCTCTATCAAAGCATACAATTATAAAATGTATATTTTCCCTCATTAAGTGATGATTAAATTCTGCCCCCAGGGTTGTGGGATACTTGCAGTGAAATGTAGCATTTGTAGAAAATGAATTGTAATTTTCTCTATTGTAATTACATGTTTTTTCCATACAGTTTAATCCCAGTCAATGTCTAACTCTACAGAGGCATCAGTTTCCTGTTTTTTTTCGTATCTTAATTCTGTTCATGTTCTCATGGCGGAGTCATTTGGATGCAGGCCTGCTGGCTAAGATGAGATAGCAGCCCCTGAGCCAAAGGTTTAAAAAGCTTGCTGGTGTTTCTCTCCATTGCATAGGTCACCAGAGTGTAAAGAGATATCTTTTGACACTTCTTCGATGAAGAGGTCGAGTGCTGAGCAACTGCTGGTGGACTTTCTCTTTTGTTTGTCAACTGCAAATTATTTAGCTGGGGTCATCCCTTTGTTTCCATTGACTTTATTTTACCACAGAGTGCATTTCTACTCTGCTGTCTATTGTTGTTGCCAGTTCTACCTGTTAGCTAGTACCTCCCTGATCACACACAATGCCACGAATCTGGGAGGGAGAGGACAAGCACATGCTTCCCTCACTTAAAACCAACTACCACTACTTTTTTTCAAGCTGCTGCTAACAAAACATGCTCGATGGAGAACCCTTACTCTCAAGATCTGCTATGAGGGTTAACAGACTGCTGCTCTGGCTAGCATTGTGCTTGTGATACCTACCCACCCAGAGAAAGCAAAACCCGATGTGCTACTGAACTCCCAGCCTCAGATGTTAAGACATCATCGAGTATCAAACCAGAGTTCACACAATCATAGGGACAGCGGTGCTATGGAGGTCTACTCTCTGCTTATATCACTACCTTTCTATTCCCTACATTACATTATATCTCTACATGTATATTCTACGTGCTTTCATCAAATTTCCTTCACCATTTCCACTTTGGGGATTTCCCAATGCCACCTTAAGGGTCATTCCATTACTGTAATAGCTCAAATGACCTCTCGGTGCAGTGAGAGTTAGAGTTAATATAAATATAGACTTCGGTAGCAGAAGTTGCCCAGAACACAATATCCATTTTCTCTGTTACTTAATATTTATTTTGAAATTACAGCACATTATTCAATACATTCACCAAATAGAAACATGCTCTATGATGCAAGTGCGTTGCTTTGCTAGCTTGCAAGCATGCTAAAGCCGCAAAACTGGTAAATGAGAAGTGTTAGTACATCTCATTAAATCAGACAAACATTGAATATATGCAATAGAATATATTCCACACCCAGACGTAGCTAAAAAAATAAAATGGGCTGCTCTATAAACTGCACTTGGCTTGCTAATTAGTTGAGTGAGGCTAGCCTAGCCTAGCCTAGCCAGCAGCAAGCGCATTTCTATCAAAACATCATGTCTAAAGGCTAAAGAACTGTTTGAAGTGTTGATGCTCCTTCCAGTGCCAGCTTGTGGTAAAAGAAGAGTAACCGAAGCTCTGCTGCTAAACTCCTCACACTATCACGTCACAACGTCCCCTGATAACATCTGCAGGGTCTTATTCATAGTCCGGGTTGTAATCTATAGCAGCAGGAGAGTGGAGTTCTCTGGGTTGGTCTCAGGCAGGGGATCAGGGGGTTCCACCATTAACGGTGGGTTAGGGTCTTTGGACATTTCCTACTCAGCTAAACAAGAATGCTATTGTCTGGGTCTTGTTAGAAGACTTTGCTGCTCTTTAGGAAAAGGTTGGATACGTGGTTGTGCGATAGTGGTGCTGTCTACGGAAACGCTCTTGGATCCTGTTGCTGTTTTTATTTGCTGTGAGTTGGATTCAAGCAGGTGGAAAGATGGAAAATGATGAAAGTAAGATGGACACACTACACACAGCTGAGGACCTGAACGATTTTGCGGAACTTTATGATGGTAAAGTTAAACACGGTTTTCACCAGGTCTGGAATTTGTTTTTATTTATATTTATATTTATATACACTGCAGTGTAGATTTACCAAAATGGTCTTGTTTAGTCTTTCTGAACATCCTAAATATTCAGTGATTAATAAAGCAATGCAGTGATTTTTTTTTCTTTTTTTTTGAAGCTGTCTTTCTCAAGATCTGATTTTCAGTTTGAAAATAGTGTTTTATGGATATTTGTTTAATGATATGCACATTTTTTGTTCATCGTTCTGCACACATCTACCTTTTCTCAATGTGTTTGTGTAATAGGTTTATTTTGCAGCTTTCAGGTAATTGCAGAAAATAAAGCTTTGTGAAGCTGCACAGGACTAGTGTGGTATTGTGTGTGAGCGTCTTTGAACAAATGTGTAAATATGAGTTAATGCTAAAATGTTTGAGGTAATTACAAGTAAAAATAAACACATTCCTAATAATCAAACAATACCTGATACTAATAAAATAATTCCCTCTTTTTTTATTCATGTATAACATACAGTTGAACCTCTACCTACGAACTTGATTCGTTCCGTGACCCTGTTCGTAAGTGGAAAAGTTCGTTTCTCGAGTCAATTTTCCCCATTTAAAATAATGGAAACGCAATTAATGCGTTCCAGCCCCCACCCCGAAAGTCACCCTTTTGCACTGATATATGTTTACAGCACTCTCAAATTAGTAAAAAAAATACGTGGCGTTACTAAAAAATAATAAGAAATACAGTGGTAACAGTAATAAAAAAGAAATAAAGTTTTAAGTGGTTACACATCGCTACCTTGAAGACGTGACGACTGGCTGGAGGAGTAACACAGGCACTGGCTGTATGACGGGAGGTGGGGGGTGGGTGGAATAACGGAGAGTAGGTGGGTGAATGTAGGGAGACGAAGCGTAGATACGGCTTAACTTAGCACGAATGTCGATGTCTGCTATTTACGCTAATGCTAAATTGCTAATGCTAAATTGCTAACGCTAAAGCTACAATGTGCTAATCTTAAAAGCTCACTCAAGTCTGGGCGCTGGGAGACTCGCCTATTGGGGTCAGGGGCCATTTCCAGCCGCCGGCTCGGGTTCGTTTCTAGAGTCATGGTTCGTTGGTGGAGGCAAACAATATTCAAATACCCGGTTCGTATCTTGGAAAGTTCGTTAGTAGAGGTTCCACTGTATTTGTTAGGACCGTAATGGTTACTTCAGTCTTAAAAATAAAGGTGCTACAAAAGGGTCTTTGAGCGATGCCATAGAAGAACCACTTTTGGTTCCATAAAGAACCATGTTTGCTGATATATTTAAATGTGTAAAGAACCATGAGACAGAGTGATGGAGTTTTAAAACTTTAAAAGATTCTTCCCACATGCATTTCTTAAACAAATATGGTTCTTTATGGAACCAAAAGTGGTTCTTCTATGGCATTGCACAAAGAAACATTTGTAGCTCATTTATTTTTAAGAGTGTTGATTTAAATTGATTCAATTTGATACATTGGCCATTTGTAAATTTTTCATCTCACTTTTTGTGAGATATTCTCTCTCTCTCTCTCTCTCTCTCTCTCTCTCTCTCTCTCTTTAATTTTTTAAAATAAAATCTTTGTTTACTTTACTGTAGGACCTCGTTCATTAAGGCCACATGACACCTACATAAGCCCTTCATGACGACTGACATAAAGATACACAAATGTCTATAAATGTATATCCCAACATCCATCAGTTAATAAAGCTGCTTTATTTCATCCCAGAGAGGTCTATAATATGGACACTTGTTGGAATAAGTCGTTATATGTTTATATAGGTTCATATCAGTTAGACTGATAAACTACAAAAGTGGTACCAAGGCCTTGGCTGATCATTTTTTCAGTTAAAAATATAACTATATTACTAAATTACCAATAAAGCATCATTAATGCATATTTATGGTTGCATTTATGAACTGGTAGCATTTTTTAAATTAATCTATGGCAAAATTTTTATGCAAATGAGTGTGCCTTTTCACATCCTCCATATGCAATAAGGTTTGACCATGTGCACTCTTTCCCATTTAGTCACATTCAGTTTTAAATAGACACTTCAGTAGAAAGCACTGCCATAAGTTCATCCTTAAACGAAAGCATGGGTCGTTCCACTTTGTATTTACTTGTGTTTTCTTCTCACAGTGGAGCAGGAACAGATCCAGAAGAGAACCTTCACCAACTGGGTGAACGCTCAGCTGTCGAAGGTGAGGTCCGGGGGTCAAATGTGTACCAAGCTGAACATCAGTACGGCCATGTTTTCTGGCCAGGGGTCAAAATGGTCATTTATGTTATGAATTAAATATTAGCTTTTAAGTGTTGATAACTGATGTCAGTTGGTTATTGTGTATTGGACAAGACCACTGCTCTCTATGTGTCAGACTACATGGGTTCAGTTCCCCACTTGGCCAGGAGCACTATGCTATACAAGTTAGGGACTTAAAACTCACTAATATTGAGTGAAACCAATTGAAAATGATCTGGAAATTACAGATTCTATCAATATTTTACTTGAGTAAATGTAAATCCAGTGTTCGTATTTCACTGGTTTTAGAAATCTTGGTAGATAGATTATTAATATTCCCTTTGATGACTTCAGATCTGATAGAACTTTTTGGTACCACTTAAGGCTACACTTATAAAGGTTTATAAATGGTTTTAGAAATATGTTAATTACATTGTTATTCATTAGTAATGTTGTAAACACCTTAAAGTTTGTAACAGAGATAAAAATGGAAACAATGACCTTTTGTAATCTAATTGTTAATGTGTCAGGAATAATCTGAGACTTTAGAACGTGTGATTAGTCATTTCACACGTTAAAGTGCACCACATTATCATCAGAGTCTACAAAGACATTCTATCTGAGGTTAACTGATTAAACTTGGTGGTTAAAGGGTTAAACATATTAACAAACATGTGCTGGAGCTGACAGCGTTAACGTCGACTGACGTCGACTGACGGAGTGAGGTCAGTGTCCAGAGATCTGAGGTTTAACAGTGTAGACGGACATGGGATCACTATTTGGCAAACAACAGGTCACTATTGCACTCTCTGTATATTTGTTATAAATTAGCATTTACAACTTAATTAAGAAACATTAATAAACAGATTGTAAAAGGATCTTTATAAGTGTAGTCTTATTCAAAAGTGGCACCATCCTTTCTCCACTGAGTAGTGTATTTAGTAGTAAAACGATTACAAAGCCACTTGTAGAACGTTATTCACTGCTATCTGACTGAAGGGCATTCCTGCGCTGGTCACTGGGGAGGGGGAGGGTGTAAATGTGTAAATATAACTCACTGAAAGACAACTAAAGCCACAGATAGACAGCAACAGGCGTTGCTACAGACACAAGAACTCACACAAACACACACACAACAATATTAAAATGTCTACACACTCTTTCAAGAGATATCAGAATTTTCATTGATATTAAACCAGTTCTGTGTGTGTTTGTGTGAGTGAGAGAGAGAGAGAGAAAGTGAGAGAGAGAGAGTGAGTGAGTGAGTGAGTGAGTGAGTGAGTGAGTGAGTGAGTGAGTGATTATTTGGTGTTCGTCTTATTGGTTTTGAATGCTGCTTTTGGCCAAGGCTCACTTGTAAAAGAGATTTTAATCTAAGTGTAACAGTACCCTAGTTAAAGACATCATGTTTATAACCAAAAAGTAATCAATGTCTTTGACTAGACAATGACAAACAAAAAGTGGAATGACATAGTAGGTGCTGGATGATCCAATGACCAGAAAACAGCTGCTCTGTGGTATTTGGTCCTGTTGGGGTTCTGAACTTTGAACAGGGTAAAACAGGGCAAACAAAGAGTCTCTCTCTCTCTCTCCTCTCTCTCTCTCTCTCTCTCTCTCTCTCTCTCTCTCTCTCTGTCTCTTTCTCTCACTCTCTCTCGCTCTCTCTGTTGGCATCATGTTAACTCATTCCTAAGTCATTACTAGTAATGACTTAACTGAATCAAGTTAAATCATACCTTATATTCTTGATTGTTTAGTTTTAGACATTGTCCCAAACATGGATCATGAACCAATTCTGTTGTCTGATATTATATATAATAAATACGTTATAATGTTAGCTCCAATCCCCATTTTAAACCCAACCTAAACTGTTCAACCTGTGTGAGTCCAGCCTGGTGGTGCTGGCTGGGTGTCCATCATTTTCTGTTACATTTTTAACCAAAAATAAAGCAGCCATCTTGACACACCCAGCTTGTCTCCATAGAGACCAATGTCTTTGGAGTAATGGGGTAAAAGGGTGTAAAACAAATGTCTCATATAATTATTAGTTAAACCTCATGTTAGTAATGAACTGTGCTGTTCTATTTAACCGTTTTAGAGGAGACCTCCGGTGACCGTGCTGGACTTGTTTAATGACTTCAGAGATGGATCCAGACTCCTGGACCTGCTGGAGGTCATGTGTGGTCAGAGGATGGTGAGTGTTTGCTGTGTCAGAAACACTTTTCTGTAAGTAAGGACTCACACAGGGGATGATTACTAAACATAGCGTCACCATTAGCCCTTCAGTGAGTGACCTTTCAACAACACGGGATGAGTTGTGGGGATAAGTGTGGAGAGCCAAAAGCAAATGGGCAGTGTGTTCTTGTGAGTGAGCATTACTTGTATTAGACTGCTGCCTGGAAAAAGCTAGCATAGCTACACAAGGAAACTGGAAAATATACTGGGCTTTACTTGCAAATGTTTGTGTCGTGACGTGCACGTGTGCTTCCTTAAAAAGTAACTGTACCTTGACGGTTTCAGCTAACTCCACCCCTGGTTCACATTTGAAAAATGCTCAGAAATGGGAGGAGGAATATCTCCCTCGCCTCGCTGGGCGTCATCAGGGGGCAGCTACATTGCGTGACTAATTTGAAGAATGTGACATGTCTTCGTACTTTGGAACAATGACGTTATTCACGCCTTTAGCAGATTTGAACCAGGGGGCACTGCAGAGTTGGGACTGACCACAAAATTATATTTTGTTGATTTGGAAAATGTATTCAAATTCTACGCAGTGCTGGTATAATGTATTAATACAGAGCAGTAAATATGTGCTGTTAATAACAAAATAAGCCTTAATAAGTATTTACGGCTTAAACACCTCTGTTGGAAGTTTGGGAGCATTTTTTTTAAATTGGGAAATATATTATCAGCTTATTACTATTGTCTGTAATCAAAAATATTTTGTAGCATATTTAAATGTTCATTCATTCATTCATTATCTGTAAGCGCTTATCAAGTTCAGGGTCGTGGTGGGTCCAGAGCCTACCTGCAATCATTGGGCGTAAGGCAGGAATACACCCTGGAGGGGGCGCCAGTCCACAGGGCAACACACACATTCACTTGCACCTACAGACATTTTGAGTGGCCAATCCACCTACCAATGTGTGTTTTTGGACTTTGGGAGAAAACCGGAGCACCCAGAGGAAACCCGCGCAGACACAGGGAGAACACACCACACTCCTCACAGACAGTCACCCGGAGGAAACCCACGCAGACACAGGGAGAACACACCACACTCCTCACAGACAGTCACCCGGAGGAAACCCACGCAGACACAGGGAGAACACACCACACTCCTCACAGACAGTCACCCGGAGGAAACCCACGCAGACACAGGGAGAACACACCACACTCCTCACAGACAGTCACCCGGAGGAAACCCACGCAGACACAGGGAGAACACACCACACTCCTCACAGACAGTCACCCGGAGGAAACCCACGCAGACACAGGGAGAACACACCACACTCCTCACAGACATCCACCCGGAGCTGGAATCGAACCCACAACCTCCAGGTCCCTGGAGCTGTGTGACTGCAACACTACCTTTTTTTTATTATTTTCTTATTTATACAATTTTACATCTATTCTTTTTTATTTTACTGCACGTAAGACAAGAAAAAATTGTTTCCTGAACTTAACTTTAACTTTGAGTTTAAAGACAAGTTAAATATTTTTATTTCCATGGTGTTCTTTGTGTGTGTGTGTGTGTGTGTGTGTGTTTGTGTGTGTGTGTTTCAGAGTCGAGAGAAAGGAAAAGGAATGTTCCAACACAGAGCAAACATAGACAAAGCCCTGGCCTTTCTCAAGAAGAAATCTGTAAGATGTGCCACTAGTTTATTGTGTGTTCAATTATGTGACTATGTGGGAAGGGAAATGCTTGAGTTTGGTTAATTGGTCACCGTTCTTATCTTCCTCTTCCTACAGATTAAACTGGTCAACATTAACATCCCTGACATCATGGATGGAAAACCTTCAATCATCCTGGGACTGATATGGACCATCATCATGCACTTCCATGTAAGTCTCCTAATAATGGGGAAACAATTTAAGCTACATATATATATTTTACTCGGGGCGGCACGGTGGCGCAGCAGGGAGTGTCGCAGTCACACAGCTCCAGGGACCTGGAGGTTTTGGGTTCGAGTCCAGTTCCGGGTGACTGTCTGTGAGGAGTGTGGTGTGTTCTCCCTGTGTCTGCGTGGGTTTCCTCCAGGTGACTGTCTGTGAGGAGTGTGGTGTGTTCTCCCTGTGTCTGCGTGGGTTTCCTCCGGGTGACTGTCTGTGACGAGTGTGGTGTGTTCTCCCTGTGTCCACGTGGGTTTCCTCCAGGTGACTGTCTGTGAGGAGTGTGGTGTGTTCTCTCTGTGTCCGCGTGGGTTTCCTCCAGGTGACTGTCTGTGAGGAGTGTGGTGTGTTCTCTCTGTGTCCGCGTGGGTTTAGTCCGGGTGACTGTCTGTGAGGAGTGTGGTGTGTTCTCTCTGTGTCCGCGTGGGTTTCGTCCAGGTGACTGTCTGTGAGGAGTGTGGTGTGTTCTCTCTGTGTCCGCGTGGGTTTAGTCCGGGTGACTGTCTGTGAGGAGTGTGGTGTGTTCTCTCTGTGTCCGCGTGGGTTTAGTCCGGGTGACTGTCTGTGAGGAGTGTGGTGTGTTCTCTCTGTGTCCGCGTGGGTTTCCTCCAGGTGACTGTCTGTGAGGAGTGTGGTGTGTTCTCTCTGTGTCCGCGTGGGTTTAGTCCGGGTGACTGTCTGTGAGGAGTGTGGTGTGTTCTCTCTGTGTCCGCGTGGGTTTCCTCCGGGTGACTGTCTGTGAGGAGTGTGGTGTGTTCTCTCTGTGTCCGCGTGGGTTTCTTCCGGGTGACTGTCTGTGAGGAGTGTGTGTGTTGCTCTGTGAAGGACTGGCGCCCCCTCCAGGGTGTATACCCCACCTTGCGCCCAATGATTCCAGGTAGGCTCTGGACCCACCGCGACCCTAAACTGGATAAGGGTTACAGATAATGAATGAATGGATGGATATTTTATTCAGTTTTTAAATCATTGTTCCAGACAAACATATTTTTTACTGGGAAAAGATATAACAACACCTTCCAAACTCTAAAAATACATACCATTTAGCATGGATTGAAATGAATGATTCTGCACGTTTCAGGATTATCTTCCAGAACCAACAGCTGTTTATAAATAACTGTTAATAAAATAGTGTTGTCAGATAGTTTTAAATTAAATGATCAATTCTCATTCCTCCTTGTTCAGATCGAAGAGCTGGCCAGCACCTTGTCTTTCAGCTCTCGTCAGTCGTCTCTGGAGTCTCTGGCAAGTCTGGACACTCGTTCAACCAGCAGCAGTGCCAGGAGCAGCCCGGTTCCTCCTCGTGGTTCTCCACTACACACTCGCTTCCGCATTTCTGCCAAGAAAGCCCTGCTGCTGTGGGTCAGGGAGCAGTGCCAAAAGTGAGAGGCATAAACTCGTCTTTACTCAACACAAACTGCTCCATTAACCAAGCACTTTTACAGATGGAGCTTGTTTACCAACGTGTATAACACACTGTGAAATATTGCCCCTTCAAATGAATGAATCCAGCCACTTCAGGCTTCACCCTTCATTTTGATGTTCAACTGGTTGACTGCCATTTGACTGGAGCAGTCACACATGAGCTTGTGTGTAGCCAGTGCCATAAATCAACCAAATTGGTTTAAGGCCCAAATTACTGGCCTGTGGAGCAGTGAAATTCCATTCAGTACTTTACGTACATGTGTTTATGTATGTTCATACACACTGTAACGGCTCTTCAGGAGAATAGACATATTCTTTAGACATATTTTAGATACATATTTGTAGGAAAATCATTTTTGTTTTTGTGGGTGTTTTTCTTCTTCTTCTTCTTCTTCTTCTTCTTTTTCTACTTCTCTTTCTTCTTCTTCCCTTTCTTCTTCTACTTCTTCTTCTACTATTTCTTCTTCTTCTTTTACTTCTTCTACTTCTACTTTTTCTACTTCTACTCTTCTTCTACTTCTTCTTCTTCATCTACTTCTTCTTCATCTACTTCTTCTTTTCTACTTCTACTTCTTCTGCTTCTTCTTCCTCTACTTCTTCTTCTTCTACTGCTACTTCTTCTTCATCTACTTCATCTACTTCTACTTCTTCTACCTCTTCTTTTTCTTCTTCTTCTTCTTCTTCTTCTTCTTCCTCTACTTCTTCTTCTTCTACTTCTACTTCTTCTTCATCTACTTCATCTACTTCTACTTCTTCTACCTCTTCTTTTTCTTCTTCTTCTTCTTCTTCTTCTTCATCATCTACTTCTTCTTCATCTACTTCTTCTTTTTCTACTTCTACTTCTGCTTCTTCTTCTTCTTCTTCTTCTACTTCTTCTCCTTCTTCTTATTCATCTTCTTCTTCTTCTTCTTCTTCTTCATCTACTTCTTCTTCATCTACTTCTTCTTCTACTACTACTTATTCTTCTTCTACTTCTTCTTCTACCTCTTCTTCTTCTTCTTCTTCTTTTTCTACTTCTTCATCTGCTTCTTCTTCTTCTTCTACTTCTTCATCTACTTCTTCTTCTTCTTCATCTACTTCTTCTTCTTCTACTTCTTCTTCTACCTCTCCTTCTTCTTCTTCTTCTCCTTCTTCTTCTTCTTCTACTTCTTCTACCTCTCCTTCTTCTTCTTCTTCTACTTCTTCTTCTTCTTCTTCTTCTTCTACTCCTTCATCTACTTCTTCATCTACTTCTTCTTCATCTACTTCTACTTCTTCTGGTTCTTCTTCTTCTTCTTCTTCTTCTACTTCTTATACTTTTTCTTCTTCTTCTTCTACTTCTTCATCTACTTCTTATTCTTCTTCTTCATCTACTTCTTCTTCTTCTACTACTTATTCTTCTTCTACTTCTTCTACCTCTTCTTCTTCTTCTTCTTCTTCTTCTTCTTCTACTTCTTCTTCTTCTACTTCTTCTTCTTCTTCTACTTCTTCTTCGTCTACTTCTTCTATTTCTACTTCTTCTTCTTTTACTTCTACTTCTTCTTCTTATTATTATTATTAGTAGTATCATGCCTCCTATATCTTTGTATGTCACAGGGCTGGCTGTACTCTGAATGTGAAGGACTTTAAGGTCAGTTGGAGGAGTGGTGTGGTCTTCTTGGCTGTTCTCTATGCTCTAAGGCCAGACCTGGTAGATTTGTCCAAAGCAAGGAGCAGAACCAACCGTCAAAACCTGGAGGAGGCTTTCCGCATTGCAGAGAAAGAGCTGCACATCCCCCGCCTACTGGACCCTGCAGGTCAGTCAGAGAGGGTTAAAGACAACAGCCAGAAAAATATAAACGTTTCAACATCCGTTTCACCATCTGTGTTAATTACAATAATACATTTATGCAGCATGTTTCTGATATGATCCTGGTGGTTTATTATTTTGGCGGTTTGTGGTAAGGAAGCTTGGTGTTATTTGTAGCTATAGTCCAGCTCCTGTTTATCTTAGTTAAATTAAATTTGGCATGCGTCTGATGGAATAAATAAACCCTGTTTTTTCTAATACACAGTTTTGAAGTGTGGCGTATACAGTTCACCTACATTCTCTGTTCTCTCGCTGTGTGTTTGTGTGTGTCTCTGTGGGTAGATGTGGATGTTAGAGATCCCGATGAGAAGTCCATCATGACCTATGTGGCTCAGTTCCTGCAGTACTCTAAAGACACACCTACTGAAGAGGACATGCAGGTGACACACACACACACACACCAGTTTCCTTTGAAACACATGAGAATTATTCACACTTATACACAATGACTAAAATACAAAACCTCAGTGCACTTAGACTTAAATTCTGTTACATCAGTCAGCTCTCTCTCTCTCTGTCTGTCTCTCTCTCTCCCTCTCTGTCTCTCTCTCTTGCTCTCTCTCTGTCTCTCTCTCTTGCTCTCTCTCTCTCGCTCGCTCTCTGTCTCTCTCTCTCTGTCTCTCTCTCCCTCTCTGTCTCTCTCTTTCTCTCTCTGTTTCTCTCTCTCTGTGTGTCTCTCTCTCTCTGTCTCTGTCTCTCTCTCTCTCTCTGTCTCTCTCTCTCTGCGTCTCTCTGTCTCTTGCTCTCTCTCTCTGTCTCTCTCTCTCTCTCTCTGCGTCTCTCTGTCTCTTGCTCTCTCTCACTGTCTCTCTCTCTCTCTCTGCGTCTCTCTGTCTCTTGCTCTCTCTCTCTCTCTCTCTCTCTCTCTCTGTCTCTGTCTCTCTCACTCCTGAAGGGCCAGAATCTTTCATCCCCTGAGTGTCTCTCACCTGTAAACCTGCCCAGTAACTTCACCCCTGCCATTGCTGCCTCTCCACTACGACAGGTAGTATTTGCCTTTTTCTCACCCTCGTCTTCCATCTGCTCATATATCTTTAATTTTTTAATGTGTCCTAAAAGTTATGTCTGCAGTGTTGTCATTGATTTGATACATATTCCATTTACAGAATGTAAACAAAGATTTGTATACGATGTTATTTTTGTATACACCTGAAAATATGTTGCACACTTCCAGTACATATAATACACATAGATAGATACATGGATAGATAGACTGATAGAGGACAGAGGGATAGATTTTTTTGCTCAGTATAATTCAGTATAATCAGTATAATTGTCAGCAAGTAGTGTCGCGTCACACAGCTCCAGGGGTCTGGAGGTTGTGGGTTCCAGTCCCACTCCGGGTGACTGTCTGTGAGGAGTGTGGTGTGTTCTTTCTGTGTCTGCGTGGGTTTCTCCCCATGATGGGGTTCTCCAGGTTCTCCAGTTTTACTCCCACGGTCCAAAAACACATGTTGCAGGTGGATTCGTGACTCAAAAGTGTACATAGGTGTGACTGAATGTGTGAGTGTATGTCCCTCTGTGAAGGACTGGCGCCCCCTCCAGGGTGTGTTCCTGCCTTGCGCCCAGTGATTCCTGGGAAGGCTCCGGACCCACCGCGACCCTGAAATGGATAAGCGGTTACAGACAATGAATGAATGAATAATTTATACTCTTTAATAACTAATAGGCTTTCATTTAGTCCACTGATTAATAGATTGATTTATTATCTGTCTCTGTAGACCTCGTCCCATCAGAAGGCCCAAGAAGTGACCTGCTGGCTGGAGCAGGCCTATGAGGAGCTTCTGGAGGGGTGGGACTCCACTGAGGGAGAGAGCTATGCTGAGAGATACCAGGTAAGATCTGTCAAATGATTTGTCCTCTAAAAGTAAATTTTCCTGCTTGGTACAATGTACAATACATTATACCGTTAAAATCCTTGGGCAAGACCCGATGATCCGATCAGCAACCAGTGACCCTTAACATCTACGGATACTCCTTGAGCCCAGCAAATGAGTACCCAAACCACCCACTGCATCACTAGCTCTTCACAGGGGTCATTAGGTAGGCACCTCCTCTCGTCAGTGTTTCACCCACGTTTGAACCTCCAGGAGGCTCAACAGTGAAGTCTGGCGTCCCAGACCCACCCCCCTCCAAGCCAGCATTACAGTCCTACACTTAAGTATCAACAACCGTAAATCCACACTGGACTCCCTGGTGACTAGAGCTGTACCTAGCCCCACTGGCACCGTTAATGCATCCTCAGTGCCACCAGTTCCATGTGATCTTTACATGCTACATCACCAACCACCACAACAGCACCTCTACAGTTCATTTCCCCAACTAGTCTGTGTTCTCCTTATCCACAATCACTGAATAGACCTTTCAGATGTTTCTGATAACACACATTTATATTAAGAACAGGTCATGTGAGCTGAAAATTTAAATTCCCCCCATTGGATAGCCGTCTTTAGTACAGATGGTATGATACACCCTGGACACTAAAATCGTTGGTTAAAAAGATACAGCTTTATTGTTTACAGCGTATGGCATATCTGTACAGTTTGATTTAACTGCTTTTTCATTGGTTTCACAAAAATGATTGGTTCACACTTATTTTTCGACCCTGAAACATTTCAAGATTTTTTTCCCGTAGGTGTTCCATACGTTCTTGGTGTCTTTTAACGAACAGCGGCGACCTGTAATGCCCTTGTTAACAGCAATGAAGCGGACGCCTCGTCTGAGCGAGGAGCAAAGAGCCCTTCGTCACGCCTGGGACTCCCTTGCCGAGAAGGTCAGTGGTCACAACAACATACAGGAGAAGTTTAAAATGATAGCTGGCAAAACATAAAACATTTGCTTTACCTCCTTGTCTTAAATGTAGTCAATTATTTAAAACATAATTGATGTCTTTTCATTCATTCATTATCTGTAAGTGTTTATCCAGTTCAGGGTCGCGGTGGGTCCAGAGCCTACCTGGAATCATTGGGCGCAAAGTGGGAATACACCCTGGAGGGGGCGCCAGTCCTTCACAGAGCAACACACACACATTCACACCTACGGACACTTTTGAGTCACCAATTCACCTACCAATGTGTGTTTTTGGACTGTGGGAGGAAACCCACACAGACACAGGGAGAACACACCACACTCCTCACAGACAGTCACCCGGAGGAAACCCACACAGACACAGGGAGAACACACCACACTCCTCACAGACAGTCACCCGGAGGAAACCCACGCAGACACAGGGAGAACACACCACACTCCTCACAGACAGTCACCCGGAGGAAACCCACGCAGACACAGGGAGAACACACCACACTCCTCACAGACAGTCACCCGGAGGAAACCCACGCAGACACAGGGAGAACACACCACACTCCTCACAGACAGTCAAACCCACAACCTCCAGGTCCCTGGAGCTGTGTGACTGCGACACTCCCTGCTGCGACACTGTGCCGCCTAATTGATGTCTTCTTTATCAAATTTAAATGTGTGTTATAACTTAATCTAAGACAATCATCTAAAACTGAGATATTTGTGTGAAATGGATGGTTGTTTACATAAAACATGTAGATTTATATGGACTGCTGCAACCGGCAATGGGTGGGGTCCATTTATCAACAAAAGTTTTCTGACCAGCTGCAGTTAATAGGAGGATAATTTGAAGTGACTTTGATTCGTCTTAATATTGTCTCTTGTATCTTACTGATATACTTTTAAAGTGTCATTATTACGCATTAAAATATCATATTAAATATTAAAAACATGACTGTTGCTTGAAAATAAGCACGTATTTTAGTGTTATTTCATACAGTAATGAATTTAAGTGCTGTGTTGTATGAATGTGCTCTAAGGGACTGTTTTGTCTGTAGTTACGTGAGTATAAGACAGAACTGGACCTGAGTTTGCCGGCTCCTCTGGGCACTGTGGGCCGCTGGTTACTTAAGGTGGAGGAAGCATTATCAGACAGAGAGGACGATTCTCAGGACCACAGTCACGCCGCCCAAGAGGCACGAGACAGACAAGAACTGCTTAAAGTGGGTTTCATCATAAAACATTTATTAATAAAACACTAGATTAATCCTGAATTATAATCACTTTTACAAACCGTGGATGAAGTTATCACAGAGGGTGTATGTGTATGTGTGTGTGTGTGTGTGTGTTCAGTTGTGTGTGGAGGAGATGCCTCTCCACATGAAGACCTTCCAGAACTTCCAGAACATGGATGAATATGGAGAGATACTGGTTCCCACAGATAAACTGGAGGAGATGAAAAGAAGGTAAGGTGACATTACGTATTCTCTTTACTCGGAGGCAGAGGCATTACTAATCAAATCTGAAACTGGAAACTGAAGAAAGAGAGGAGGATTTATAGGAATGCAGAGTGTGTAATGAGTTTCCTTTTAACTCCATTAAGAGAATTGTGTATCTGAATAACAACAAAAGACACTAAGAGGCCATTGCTTTTCATCCAAAGCTAAGTTTGATCGCTTTTGTTCCGTATGTTTGTGTGTTTACATTTATTAGGTTCACTACTGTGCGTGTGAGTTTTAAGTACCACGGCATTAAGCTGGAATATCAGGAGCACAGACACACAGTGTTAGACCTGCTCACTCAGCTTAGCCTCAAGATCCGTGCCTGGAAAAGGGCCTACATTTCCCAGGAGGCTGTGCGGGTCCTCCTTCACGATTGGCACGTGAGTGAAACTAGTACTTGATATATATAAAAAAAATTAAGCAATTTCTTTTGGCAGGGCTGGGGTTTTAGCTGAAGTTTGCTTCTTTAATATTACACTGGAGCTAAGAGGCTAACAGCTAACATTTGATATACTGTATTTTACCGCTTAGCATTGTGCTAAATACAGGCTTAAATCATTTCACTTATGGCATTTGGCAGGTGCTCTAACCCTCTAAAAACAGTAGCATCTTGTAAGATGTAATTTTCTGTACTAAATAAATCTGTATATCTACGTTAGCCATTTAGCCTCATTGATAAAACTAAACAAGATACGCTGTGAATGGGTGATTCTCATTATCACTGTAAATGTGTGTGTGTGTGTGTGTGTGTGTTGTAGGTGACTGTAAATAAGCAGGAATTGCCTTCTCTGCTGGAAGGAGCTCTCTACAAACTTAAGCATATTGCTAACAAATACACTAGCAAGTCTGCTCTAGGTAAGTCAATGAGTGTATGTTTGTGTATATCTGTGTAATGATTATTTAAGTCTACAGTAATTGACAATTTACAGTTTTTAAGGTTTACATTGTACCCTACCCCTGGCAATTTGGCCATTTTATTAGAAACACCTACGTTAAATTCTATCTACAATCTGATTCTTTATTACACTGTTTATCAGCCTCCCTCTACTCGACTGGTCATTGATTAGATTCTGACCACCAGACCACTCTAGTCCAGATGTTCATGTCATGGTGAACCATGTGGTGATTGATTGACTGATAATTATAATAATAATCTCTACTCATTGTTAGCGGGGGACTCCAGTCACGTGACTCGTCAGGTGAAGGATATGGAGGCAGAGACTGTGTCAGCACTTCAGGACGTAAAGATGGTGAAAGGCATTATGGGACGTGTGCTGACTGCCTGGGACTCGTACTGCGACTCGTACAGTTCTGTACATGCCTGGCTAGAGCAGGGAACTCTGACTAACAGACATGGACAACGGGCTGAAGTACACACACACACACACTAGTTTGTTTTTATATCACTCAGAGACTTTGTTTTTTTAAGTACAAATGTATTTAGCGTATTTCTACTGGTTCTTGAAATGTACAAACAGTGTAAATTGATAAGTGCTGGACCTAGGATTCAATGACATTCATCAGACTGAAAAAAAAAACACATGACCAAAGGTTGATGTCATCCTATGGTTAAGGGGTGGTTCAGACACCTGTATCTGCAACAATTTAAAAATTAAGCAAACTGAACAAATATAAAAAAATGGATCTATTTTGTTCTGACAGCCGTAATATGAAATTACCTAAAGACAAGCAGTGCTGGGATTTTGAAGTTAATTTCTGACTTGCTAGGTGACAGAGGAAATGATGTCAGAGTGGAGCTCCCGCCAAGTTCATCTGAATGAAGTGGGACGTTACCTGATTGAGATTACGGATCCACAAACCAGCCGCTCAATTTCCGATGATCTTTGCAGGATAAATCTGCTGTGGGCTGACTTTGCCAGGAGAACACAGTTTGTGAGGCTCTCATATTTATAATCAAAGTTGTGTTATGTGTGCTTTTATCAAGAGAAAGCCAGAGAAGCTGTGTTTTAGTTCTGTGAGTGTAATAACATAATATATACAGGGGTTGGACAATGAAAGTGAAACACCTGGTTTTAGACCACAATAATTTATTAGTATGGTGTAGGGCTTTCTTTTGCAGCCAATACAGCGTCAGTTCGTCTTGGGAATGACATATACAAGTCCTGCACAGTGGTCAGAGGGATTTTAAGCCATTCTTCTTGCAGGATAGTGGCCAGGTCTCTACGTGATGCTGGTGGAGGAAAACGTTTCCTGACACGCTCCTCCAAAACACCCCAAAGTGTCTCAATAATATTTAGATCTGGTGACTGTGCAGGCCATGGGAGATGTTCAACTTCACTTTTATGTTCATCAAACCAATCTTTCACCAGTCTTGCTGTGTGTATTGGTGCGTTGTCGTCCTGATACACGGCACCGCCTTCAGGACACAATGTTTGAACCATTGGATGCACATGGTCCTCCAGAATGGTTCGGTAGTCCTTGGCAGTGACGCGCACATCTAGCACAAGTATTGGGCCAAGGGAATGCCATGATATGGCAGCCCAAACCATCACTGATCCACCCCCATGCTTCACCCTGGGCATTTATCAGTCTGGGTGGTATGCTTCTTTGGGGCTTCTCCACACCGTAACTCTCCCGGATGTGGGGAAAACAGTAAAGGTGGACTCATCAGAGAACAATACATGTTTCACATTGTCCACAGCCCAAGATTTGCGCTCCTTGCGCCATTGAAACCGACGTTTGGCACTGGCATGAGTGACCAAAGGTTTGGCTACAGCAGCCCGGCCGTGTGTATTGACTCTGTGGAGCTCCTGACGGACAGTTCTGGTGGAAACAGGAGAGTTGAGGTGCACATTCCGGGATACAATCCGGGTCAGCACCCGAACATCCCTTTCAGACGGCGTCCTCTTGCGTCCACAGTGAATCCTGTTGGATGTGTTTCCTTCTTGGTGGTATGCTGACATTGCCCTGGACACCGTGGCTCTTGATACATCACAAAGACTTGCTGTCTTGGTCACAGATGCGCCAGCAAGACGTGCACCAACAGTTTGTCCTCTTTTGAACTCTGGTGTTTCACCCATAATATTGTGTGCATTGCAATATTTTGAGCAAAACTGTGCTCTTACCCTCTGCTAATTAACCCTTCACACTCTGCTCTTACTGGTGCAATGTGCAATTAATGAAGATTGGCCACCAATTGGCCAAGATTGGCTGGTCCAATTTAGCCATGAAACCTCCCACACTAAAATGACAGGTGTTTTAGTATTTTGATTGTCCAACCCCTGTATTTCAAACCTGATTGGAAGAGACACAATCAAAGCCTCCATAAGGTAGTCAGCATACACCCAGAGGACTACATTTAATATAATTAATAAATTGATTACTGAGTATCTGTTTATTGTTAATGTATCAGTAGAGTTTCATAAAAGTGCTCAGAAACACTTGGAGACATTCGTTTCACATTAATTTCTCTAAAACAATCTGTGCCTATAAACATCTCTTACCCAAGAGACCAGAATTGAGAGTCTGATATCTGTCCCAGGATCTTGTTGAGCAGTCTAGTCTTGATCATAGAAGTCCTCAGACTCTGCAGTGTTTGGTCAGAGAAGCCAACCAGCTTCTGAAGGAACCAGTGGAGGTCTTATCAGGATCACTTCGCACTTACAGGAAGAGACTGCAGGTGTGTAAAAGCAATTTCAATTGTTTGTCTTTTTTCTTCTTTTGTTTTTTCTCTATTTCTGAGAAAATTTAAGCATAATTTCAGAGAATGAAACTGATACATCTAGTGATAATCAGTTAGACCAGTCAGCACAAATGTGGTTAAGGATTAAGGACTGCTTTTTTCACTTTTTGTAGTTCATGATGAAGAAAATAAAAGATGTTGACCTAGACTCCCTCTCTCCTTCACCCGAGTACTCAACTGAAATTCTGAACAAACTCAAACAGGCCATTCCAGAGGTGACAAATCAACTAGAGACAACACCCCACACACAAGGCTCACTTTGTTTTGAACAAATCATATGAATATGGAATCCCTTTGGGTGTGTGTTTTTTTTTCTGCCAATATCTGTATGTTTGTGCACTCGCTAAGGTGATGCAGACACTTTGTGAGGCAGTGCAGTTGTGTGAAGAGTTGCAGCAGAATGTGTGTGGCCTGGACGGGCGACTAGCCGAACTTCTGCTCTGGGAGGCTGAAGCCAGAGAATTTTATCAGCTCCTAAAGGAAAAGGCACACAAACATCAACGAGGACAGGATGCAAGAACTCGGGTAATTTATCTATACTTCTTAGTCTGTGGTGAAGACACTGTTTACTCTGAGTATTTACTCTGAATAAAGTTTTGCCTAATTCCTTGTACTTAAGAAGGCTTAGTAAATCTGGGTGACTATGTGTCTTTTCATCTATTCGCCTCACACAGTTGCTGATTTCTCGAGGTTTGCAGCTGGAAGGTCAGGTGGTGATGGAGGAGCAGGATCTACAGGTGATGGTGATGTCTGGACAGAAGGACTCACCTCTGCAGTACCTCATTGCCTCCAACATGCAGGACAGAGTCCGTGCTGCTGTGGCACAGTCACAGGTCTTTACTCTCATATTGATAAACCTTTAAGTCAAACATGCACCAAGTAGAAGATGTTGTTATGGTTTGTTCAAGTTTTAGTTTATATTTTAAGATCAGAAACCAATACAAATTTTCATAACTCCTGAAATCCTGCAGGTTTTTAGATGCAAAAAGAAAACCTGTGTGCATTTTTCAACAGGAAGCTGTAGGGATGCTGAGTTCCTTAGGCGTTCGTAGAGACAGAAGTCCAACAGGCCGTCAGCCTCCACAAAAGATCTTTGTGCAGGAGAGAGTGTGTGAGACTGAGAGCCACAAACCCCAACCAATCGGCACAACTCAACCTCAGGCTCAGCCTGTGCCGATGATTGTTGTGCAAGAGTACCAAGGGGAGCGTACTTCTCCAAAAACACCACCTCATTCTCAAGCAGTTCCACAAGTACAAAAAATGAAGGCGTCTGTGGAAGACCTCCAACATCAGGGTAAACCCAAGACCCATGAAAAGACACAGGTAGTGACCAAAGATCAGCCAAAATCTGGTAAACCTCAGAAGCAAGAACAACAAATTCCATCAAACCACCAGACACCAACACAACAACAGATGCAAACAGGACAACCAATAACTGTCGGAAAAGAAATGGACACTGAGCCACAAACTTCATTTACACAGCAGCAGATGCAAGTACAGCAACCGGACACAAGTCAAAAGCATCCTCAAACCCAACACTCTGTAAAGGTTAGGAAGTCTCAGGCTCGTTCATTGAACAGGCCTTGGCTCCAACAGAAGGGGCAAGTGGAAGCTTTGGACACTGCAAACCCAAAGGATAGGGGTAAAATGAGTTCTGAAATACAGTCACAGGCCACAGTTGCTGCCACTACTGCTCATGCACCTGACTTAACTCAAGGTCAGGTCAAGAACGTTACACAGAAACAAACTAAATTGAGTGAACAGACGATGACACCATCCAAAGTTGGTCAAACAGAACAACACCAACCTGCAAAACAGACCAAAGTAAGTCACGTTCAGCAGCAACAACAGCCAATATGCCAGGATAAGTTGAATCAGGTCCAGCAACGGCAATCCGCGAAAAAAGCCAAAGTTAGTCAAGTCCAGCAGCAACAATCTGTGACCCAAACCAATGTGGCTAAAATCCAGCAACAACACACTGTGGCACAAACCAGTGTTGATAAAGTCCAGCAACAGCACACTGTGGCACAAACCAGTGTTGGTCAAGTCCTGCAACAGCACACTGTGGCACAAAGCAATGTTGGTCAAGTCCAGCAAAAGCATGCTGTGAGTCAAGTCCAGCAACAAACGCCTTCTTCACAAACATTACCAAAAGCTATGCCACCAACTAAGCAACTAAAGCAGCCTCCAAGTATGATGCCACATCAAGCAGAAGTGATATCCCAACAGCCACATCTACCACAGGCAACTGCATTAATTCAGCCACTAACAGTGACCAAAAAGACACCAGAAATGCCAACAATGAAACAAGCACCACCACAAGCCATGTCACCAGTTCATCCACAAGCCATGCCTCAAAGGCAATCACCAGCATTGGTACATGCTCAACCCCCAGTTATGTCTCAACCTCATCAACAAATGGCAATGAAAGAAGCACAACAAAGCCTGGCTCAATCTGAAAGACATCCCCCGGCACTCACCCAGCATCAAGTAATGACCCATATTCAATCTCAGCATGCTGTACCTTATTCTCAATCACAAACTGCTCAGCCCAGAAGTACAGCCCCTGTACAACCAAGAATCATCTCCATGCCTCCAAGTCAGCCACAAATCCAAGTTCCGCCTCAATCCCAAATCATGGGTGTAGGTCAGAGTCAAGCCCAAGTTCAAGTTAAACCGCAAAGCATAGTGCAGCCACAAGTACAGCCCCCTCTCCAGCATCCTCAGTGGGGTCAGATTATACCTGAGGTAGCCACACAGGTTTATTATGAGGCTAAAGGTCAGGGACTGATGCAAGCCCAGATTTACCCACCGAGCCACTCTCAATCTCAAGGTGTCACTCAACTGCAAGCCCAGTCTCAGCAATGGACAACATTGGGACAAGGTTATATGACCCAGAATTATCCCACCGTTCAAGGTCTAGCTCAGGTACAAGTACAGGCTCATTCTCAGCCTCAGATTCTCCCAATGCAAGGTCAGCAGTGGGGCCCAGTGAGATCTGAATCAATGGCACCACCTTATGCACAAATGAGACCTCAAAGTCCAGTTGCTCCTCCACAGCAATGGAGACCTATCAGACCTGAGGTGATTAGCCTTAGTTACCAAAGGGTTCAAACACAAGACCAAGGATCCATCTCTCAATATTCACATGCTCACAGTTCAGCACATCCAAGACCAAAGAACCCTCCTCAGCACTGGGTTCCTATCCAACCGGAGCCACAATATCAAATCGGACATCAGACAATGACTCCAAAAATCTCTCAACCAGTGGCTCAACAATCATGGTCACAACCACCATCTCAAGCCCCATTGAGACCCCAAGGTCCTTCTAAACAACAGCCCCAGGCTCAACAGCAGAAGCTGACTCAGACCAGAGCTGAGGCTCCAGCTCAAGTTCAAACTCCTGTTCAAAGCCAAATTCCCCAGGCACAACCTCACATACAGGTTTCTGAAAAACCACAGTCTCCAGTGAAGGAACAGCCCCTACAACAGACTACTCCTCGGGTCAAACCTCCAGCCTCGGCCCAGGCTCCTCCTCAAGCCAGTTCAGAGGCGTACACTAAAGCACAAGCCCGGGCCAGGAACAGGTTTGAGGAGTCCAAGCACTCCCTTCAAGAACATATTTTAGAAGCAATCAATATATTTAAGGACAAGAGGATAACTAAGATGCAGACATTTATCAAAGAGGTAGGATTTGAAAACTTTCTTTTTGCTTTGATTATTAAGCTAAAGGTCAGTCCCGAGTTACGATGTTTCGTGGTTACGACACATCTCCCATTTGCTGTATAAATCCTTGTTTCGACTTAAGTGGTTTTGCGTCGTAAACGTCGTAATGCGAACTTCGTGTTTGGTGTGCGCGGCGGAAGAATACACGGTTACGCGGCTCGGGATCAAGGAGTATAGGTGTTAGCATAGGATAAGTGCTTACAGTATGTTATTTACGTACAGTATGTACATATGTACCGACTTACACCGAAAATCGGTTTACGACGCGACGTAGGAACGGATCAACATCGTAAGTCGAGGACCCCCTGTATATATTTTATATTTAAAATATTAAGATAAACATTATGAATGATAAAAAATATGGCAGTTTATAATAAAAGCCACATTTTGTGCTGTAGACCCTCAGAAAATAACTATTTTATACATTTACGTTTGTACCAAGTTGTACACTAAAAATATTACCATATATTCGTGATTATACATGAAATAATAAAGTGTCTATGGTGATTAACAAGACTTTGCAACATGAATATGATTAGAACCAGACATTTATTAAAACAGCTATCTTGATTAGGAATTCAAATATATATTATTCTTACTTATAAAAAAAATCTGGTCAGAATTTGGATAGAAAAAAACGTTTATTATTGCATGCCTGATGAATTACAGCTTTAAAAATCAATTGAACTTAATGGATGGGTCAGGTTTATGAGAATTATTGGGCTTTTTTTTGTCCAGGACACTCTGAAGGCCCTGGACGCTGAGCTGCTGGAGGAGTTCTTGAGAGCTGCTGAAGGAATGGAAGCATTCTGCACTCCATCTCAGCTCCAGGACATGGAGTTCTTCACCCAGTCTGTCAGAACACAGTGGGAGGTAAGTGTTCATATGTGCGGACAGGTGAGTGCTGTTGCTGAAAAGAAATTAAATGAAATTGATCTTTAAAGGGGCAGCACGGATGCAGTCACATAGCTCCAGGGACCTGGAGGTTGTGGGTTCGATTCCTGCTCCGGGTGACTGTCTGTGAGGAGTGTGGTATGTTCTCCTTGTGTCTGTGTGGGTTTCCTCCGGGTGACTGTCTGTGAGGAGTGTGGGGTGTTCTCCCTGTGTCTGCGTGGGTTTCCTCCGGGTGACTGTCTGTGAGGAGTGTGGTGTGTTCCCCCGTGTCCACGTGGGTTTCCTCCGGGTGCTCTGGTTTCCTCACACAGTCCAAAAACACACGTTGGTAGGTGGATTGGCGACTCAAAAGTGTCCGTAGGTGTGAGTGTGTGAGTGTGTATGTTGCCCTGTGAAGGACTGGCACCCCCTCCAGGGTGTATTCCCACCTTTCGCCCAATGATTCCAGGTAGGCTGGATGGATGGATGATCTTTAAAACACATTTAAAAACCACAAGGGCCAACCAAAGTGCTGTTTAGTACTAAAGTACAAACAATTACATATAAAAATCTACATAATGATAGCAAAAAATTAATCAAATCTAATTTTTTGTTGTTGTATGAAGCATCTCGTTTTGCCGTCTGTAAAATATAGTTTTGTAATACTGGTATTGATCTTTTGGCCTATGCCAAAATTAGAATAGGATGCATGCCCAAAAGTTTATATAGTAATATTTTTATAAATAATCTATTAATCAATTAAATAAAACGTTCTAATACTAATCTTTTATTACTGTGTACTAAACATTTTCCACTGCAGACTATTCAAACTGAAACACCAGCATTTGTGCGACTGCTCAGATTTCAGATAAAGCATTTGCACTTGAACAGTATTTCAGAGCAGTGTGAGATGCACTTTAACAACAAGAAACCCTACTCTACTCTAGATCTGAGTTCAGATCAGTGCACACTGTAGCGGTAACATGATACTGTCACTCACTGCATGGCATTCTCTGGTATCTCATGTCTCGGAAACCTGAAGGAATGGCAACTGTTGGACCAGGCCCTCAGAAGGCTTTTGCGTGGAGAGTTTCACTGTTGGTGTTTGACTTAGAAGATATTATTTTAATTAAGTTTTACTATTCCATCCATCCATTATCTGTAACCGCTTATCCAATTTTTTTAGGGTCGCGGGGGGTCCAGAGCCTACCTGGAATCATTGGGCGCAAGGCGGGAATACACCCTGGAGGGGACGCCAGTCCTTCACAGGGCAACACAGACACACACACATTCACTCACACACTCACACCTACGGACACTTTCGAGTCGCCAATCCACCTGCAACGTGTGTTTTTGGACTGTGGGAGGAAACCGGAGCACCCGGAGGAAACCCACGCGGACACGGGGAGAACACACCAACTCCTCACAGACAGTCACCCGGAGCGGGAATCGAACCCACAACCTCCAGGCCCCTGGAGCTGTGTGACTGCGACACTACCTGCTGCGCCACCGTGCCGCCAGTTTTACTATTCAGATGTGTTTATGGTAATATTTATTAAAAGGAGCAATCAGCCATTTTCTCTATTGGTCCTTGTTTATATATTTAACCTTTATTTAACCAGGCAAGTCATTAAGGGCAGCTTCTTATTTACAATGGCAGTCTTGTCCAATATTCTGACACCTAGTGGCCTTGATATATATCAGAGATTCGGTGCTATAACAATTTTAAACATGGCCATGTCGTGTAAGGGACCTACTTTAGGAAAGAGCAGTAATAAATAATCATGGAAAATAAGTAAGTACGTACGTAAATAAATAAATACACAAGTATTGTGTAGGGAGGCCCGGTGGCACAGCAGGTAGTGTTGCGGTCACACAGATTTCCCGCTCCGGGTGACTGTCTGTGAGGAGTTGGTGTGTTCTCCCTGTGTCTGTGTGGGTTTCCTCCAGGTGACTGTCTGTGAGGAGTTGGTGTGTTCTCCCTGTGTCTGCGTGGGTTTCCTCCGGGTGACTGTCTGTGAGGAGTGGGTGTGTTCTCCCTGTGTCTGTGTGGGTCTCCAGGTGACTGTCTGTGAGGAGTTGGTGTGTTTTCCCTGTGTCTGCGTGGGTTTCCTCCGGGTGACTGTCTGTGAGGAGTGTGGTGTGTTCTCCCTGTGTCTGTGTGGGTTTCCTCCGGGTGACTGTCTGTGAGGAGTCGGTGTGTTCTCCCTGTGTCTGCGTGAGTTTCCTCCGGGTGACTGTCTGTGAGGAGTGTGGTGTGTTTTCCCTGTGTCTGTGTGGGTTTCCTCCGGGTGACTGTCTGTGAGGAGTGTGGTGTGTTCTCCCTGTGTCTGTGTGGGTTTCCTCCGGGTGACTGTCTGTGAGGAGTGTGGTGTGTTCTCCCTGTGTCTGCGTGGGTTTCCTCCGGGTGCTCTGGTTTCCTCCCACAGTCCAAAAACACACGTTGGTAGGTGGATTAGCGACTCAAAAGTGTCCGTAGGTGTGTGTGTGTGTGTGTGTCTGTGTTGCCCTGTGAAGGACTGGCTCCCCCTCCAGGGTGTATTCCCGCCTTGCGCCCAATGATTCCAGGTAGGCTCTGGACCCACCGCGACCCTGAACTGGATAAGGGTTACAGATAATGAATGAATTAATTTTGTGTAAACAGCACCCTTCATTATGTTAAATTCTCTGCTTACAAGCACAGACATGGGTTTGATTAAAGTTTAGAATCTATATTTTTTTATCAGAATTTAACCAGATCTCAACAAACAAGTTCGAATTTCAAAATATCTTCTCCCATAGTAAATACAGAACTGCTGACATTTTCTGCATGTAAAAATCCAGCCTTCTTTAAGTTATGTTTCTTAAGATTCAGTGCATTATGTTTTAATGAAGCATACTTATGCCTTTATTTATCTAAAATATCGTTCTCCAGGCATGTTTTTCTGCTGACGGAAGTCTCGTCCAGGCTGGGCAGCACCTGGAAGCTCTGAAGGAGCTGTGTGACACTCTGAGTCCAGAGGACGCCCACAGACTGGCGCAGGCTCAGCTCCAAGAGTGTGAGAAAAGACTCGCTGCCATCCAGTGCGAGTTTACTGGAGACCATGACCCTCCAGCACCAGATACTGGGTGAGAAATAGACAAACACTTTGGTAGCAACAAGTGTAACAATACAGGGTGGTTTATTTCATTTAATTCTCAAGGACAGCTTTAATTAACCACAGGCTCAACAAATTTTTCCTCAAAACACTAAATGCCTGGACACGGATTATTGCCCCAGGATTTTCTTTTTGTAAAATAGTATTATGAACTATTATCATCAGGAGATTGCTGGTTCAACCCTCGGTATTATCTCAGTCATTAAGTCTGCGAGTCTAAAAGAGCCCCACTCTTTCTGGGTGGATAGGATAGTTAAGTCAAGTTGAGTGAATTTTATTGTCATTTCAACTATTTACAGTGCATCAGTACACAATGTTTCTCCAGGACCACGGTGCGACTTTATACAACTCACACAGGGGTAAAGTGCATGAGTGCGAACATGTGCAACAAAGCAAGACAAGTAACAACACAACACAAGTACAATAGCATTAAACAATTGATAGCCTGGGTGGCGCAGCAGGTTGTGTCGCAGTCACACAGCTCCAGGGACCTCCAGGGACTGTGTCTGTGTGGGTTTCCTCCGGGTGACTGTCTGTGAGGAGTGTGGTGTGTTCTCTCTGTGTCTGCGTGGGTTTCCTCTGGGTGACTGTCTGTGAGGAGTGTGGTGTGTTCTCCCTGTGTCTGCGTGGGTTTCCTCTGGGTGACTGTCTGTGAGGAGTGTGGTGTGTTCTCCCTGTGTCCGCGTGGGTTTCCTCCGGGTGACTGTCTGTGAGGAGTGTGGTGTGTTCTCCCTGTGTCCGCGTGGGTTTCCTCCGGGTGACTGTCTGTGAGGAGTGTGGTGTGTTCTCCCTGTGTCTGCGTGGGTTTCCTCCGGGTGCTCCGGTTTCCTCCCACAGTCCAAAAACACACGTTGGTAGGTGGATTGGCGTCTCAAAAGTGTCCGTAGGTGTGAGTGAGTGTGTGTGTGTTGCCCTTTGAAGGACTTGCGCCCCCTCCAGGGTGTATTCCCGCATTGCACTCAATGATTCCAGGTAGGCTCTGGACCCACCGCGACCCTGAACTGGATAAGGGTTATAGAAAATGAATGAATGAATGAATTGATAGCCTTCATCACAAACACAATGCTAACCAGCGCAGATGAGAAGCAGTACAAGAAGAAGCAATAATCAACGTCTCAGAGCATGTATCTGAGAAAACATGTTATTATCATAAAGGTAGAATATTATGGTTTAAAATGATAATGAGTTTTATATTGACAAGGTGTGTGCTTTATGTACTAGTGTTCCTGTAGACCAGATAAAGGAGTCATCACCCCCGAAAATACTCACAGCATCAGTGGAGAAAGCTGTGGAAACAGTCACTCCAGAGGTACACAAAGAGATTAATATTGAATATGGTGCCTGTACGATGTGTTTATGATATAATTCATATGGAAAATGTTGCAAGAAAGATGATTAAGACTGAATTATAATGACTGAATGACCCATTGCGGACACATTCAAATGTGCAAACAGATTGTGTTAGTTGTATAGTCGTTAGTCGTATGCCAAGTATCAACTAGAACAGTGGAGTAATGGAGCACCATCCAAACACCTCTGGAATGAGCTTTGTCATCCAGAAATAATCAGTACCTGATCTCATTTAATTCAAGTGTAATTCAGTGTAAGGATTTTCCAAAACAGCAGAATCAGCTGCTGCAGCAAAGAGAGATGGCATTTCAGGAGAAAAATAAGTCAAAAAACTTGATATTTTCATATCTCTTTGTTGCCGAATGATGTAAACCTTGCTTTGCAGGTTGCTCCAGTCTCATCACCGCGTCCAAAAGCCATGGATAAGAGAGAGATGATAAAGCAGATGAGCACTGAGGATGACAGGTACACACTGAGTGAACCAGCAGGCAGATGGACATAACACCCAGGTCGAGGTTAGGGGTTAGGTGCCTTGCTCAAAGACACTGAAGACATGGATGTTAAGGGAGGAGAAAGCACTCTTGCTTCACTCCCTCCACCCTCATTCCTGGTCTGGAAATTGAGCCAGCGACCTTCTGTTCCACCTCTGGTCTTTAGGCCACATCTGCCCCTATAATTAAATTTTCATTAATGAAAATATGGTTATTATACATTAGAGTCAGAGGCGATTGCTCTAAGACTGCAAGGGAAGCTCAGCTTCCCCTAAAATGTCAAAAAATAAGTGATCAAATATATACTGTTTGGTGTACATGTCTGTGACTAAATATGCACTACAACGCGCTCAACTTTTGTTCAGAATCAGCTTCTTATCACTGGTAAAGACGCGGCTTTCCTCTCAATCATTCCCGCAGCTTCACGGAGCTTTAAACATTGAGGACTCTGAGTGTCCACAGAGTTCAATAGCGAAGCAGCGAAGTGCAGCGAAACGAGACGAGTCATTGGATAAATGCTGGGCTTTGTCCCGTCCATCGGACGCTCAGCGTCTCTGGGGGTCTATGGGGCAGTGGGCTGGCCTCGGCTGGCCCGGACGCTCAGCTTCTGCATGATGATTGGATGATCTGTCTGAGGCTGAATCCCTTTTTGATTGACAGCAAAATGAGCGAATCAGCGATCCTTTGGTTTAAAGATCCGTGGGAGCATTACATTTTCATTCTGTTCTGAGTTGAACCAGAGACCTTCTTAATCATCTTAGCGGCAATTTCTTTGTTAAAAACGACTAGCGACAAATCGAGCTTCTATTTCTGGTGGGGTTTTTTTGTAGCTGCTTGTGTTTGGAGACTGACTTCTATCGCAGTTTCTAGCGGGTGCTGCTGAGCCCCTCCACCGTCACAAAGCACTCACAGGCGGACACACTTCACATGGGCCAAGGCCGTTTAAGCAGCCTAGCTCTGCTGGCCATTGAGAGGACACTAGTCAAGTCCCTGGAAAAGACACCTTGTTGGTACGACAGGGTCACAGATCATTTTCTTGAAAAGGAACGAAGGGTAGAATTTACGTATAAATAAACCGACACATTTTATGATGTAGGCTGAAACTGAGCTTCCCCTCCTTGAAAGACCAGCATCCGCCACTGATTAGAGTTCAACTAAATCATGAAAATACATGTTAGAAAAATGCTTTATATAGAAAATTGGACTTAATGTGCATGAGAGATCTGTTCATGTGTGTTTATGTTATGAATGGTCCTATACAGGTACAGAAGCTCCAGGTTTGCACTTCAAGCTCAGCTGAACCGGAACGAGCAGAGCATGGTGGGAGATCGGCCTTCAGAATCAACCACAGACCTGAGAAAAAGGCTCCGAGAATTAAAGGTAGTGTTTGTGTTCGTATAATAATTAGTAAGTCATACGTTTTTGTTTTTTATGTCTAGTAAGAATTTGAAAGAGATTTTATGTTGTGGGTATGAGCCTATGGTCACCGTAAAACACACAGCACTGGCCTGAGGAGCCACAGAGCTGTGTTCTCTGGAGTGATGGAGCAACATCCAATCCATTTGTGAACCAGAATTACTAATTCCACCATCAGTACCTGACCTCACTTATGCTCACATCGCTGAACTACACCAAATCCTATGTTTAGTGTAATGCCGTCTTATATTATCAACAATCAATACTTTTTATGGTGACATTTTAGGCTCTGAGGGATGAGACGGAGTCGTTGTGGACAGAGTACGAGGTCCAGTGCACTCAGTGTGTCCAGTTTAATGAGAGAGCAGTGGAGCAGGACCGAGGTGAACTCACCGTCAAGTGGAGAGAACAGAGAATGCAGCTGCAGAGCAGGTACACACCAAACTTTATGTAGTATTTAACATCTAAACACTGTGATGTGGGCGGCACGGTGGTGCAGCAGGTAGGTGTCGCAGTCACACAGCTCCAGGGGCCTGGAGGTTGTGGGTTCGATTCCCGCTCCGGGTGACTGTCTGTGAGGAGTGTGGTGTGTTCTCCCTGTGTCTGCGTGGGTTTCCTCTGGGTGACTGTCTGTGAGGAGTGTGGTGTGTTCTCCCTGTGTCTGCATGGGTTTCCGTCAGGTGATTGTTTTTGAGGAGTGTGGTGTGTTCTCTCTGTGTCTGTGTGGGTTTCCTCCGGGTGATTGTTTTTGAGGAGTGTGGTGTGTTCTCCCTGTGGCTGCGTGGGTTTCCTCCCACAGTCCAATCACAAACGTTGGTAGGTGGATTGGCGACTCAAAAGTGTCCGTAGGTGTGAATGTGTGTGTGTGTGTGTCTGTGAAGGACTGGCACCCCCGAAATTGTGTTCCTTTAGTGTGGTGTGTTCTCCCTGTGTCCACGTGATCTTTGTTGTATTATTACAGCTTCAGTATCACAAGGTCAGCTTTGACCACAGTGTTTAGCAGTGAACATCATGTGCCTCGGCTGTGTGTGTGTGTGTGTGTGTGTTTCTCTGTTGTCTGATCTTGCTTTCTTTCTCAGGGTTGACTCTCTTGGCTCTGCTCTGGAGCTCATGGATTCTATTGAGCAACACATCACAGAGATCTCAGAGCGACTGGACAAGTTTATTAAAGAGCCCAAAGATGTTAAAGGATACACGCTGGTCAACACCAACATCCTGAAAGAAGTGAAGGTAAGGGGTCATCCAGAACAGCATGAGCTCAAATGTTTCACTATAACAGCATTCCCTAAACATGGTTGTAGTCAGCAGTGAAGTCATCCAAAGGTAATTCACACAGATTTGTGGCTGTCCAAGGATGTTTCATTAGCAGCAGTGAGAAAAGAGGCAGTGGCTGACATCATGTGGCTTTGAGGAAGCTTGAGCTTGTCTAAACACTCGCAGTGTTTGTTCCAACGTGTGATAGAAGGAATAGCTAATAGCTAATGGGTTAGCAAATCATGTCATGTGACCAGGGGCATGTAAACGTTTACACATGGCTATAGAAATATTTAATACTTCTTTCTTCCCAGGACTTAGATGACATTATCCAGACGCAGATGGACCGTTTGTCTAGGTTTGACTCCGAGCCCAGTAACCTGGACCTGAGGGACCGCTCTCCTCTAACCCAGGTGGTCCTGACCCACCGCTCCAGTCTGGATCGAGTCCGGCAGCAGGTCCGAAAGAGCGACGCTGCAGCCCGGGCCCTTGACCGTTTCCTCATGTCTCTGCGCACCGTGGACCAAGACATTTCAGCTGTTAAGGGTACCCCGTGTAATGATGTAGCAGTACTGCAGGACAGCAGGACCAAGCTGGCACAAATCCGGAAGGGTGTGGACAGTCTGAAGGACAAAGCTCCCCAGCTGGACCAGCTGCTGGGAGGAGCCAGGCTCCAGGTGACCAGGGAGGGCCGTCCAGTCTCCTGTCTTGACATGGTGGGGGCACTGGTGCGGAGAGCAGAGGATGCAGATGACCAGCTCATGATCCGTCAGGAGGATCTGAGAAAGGAGCAGGAGAATCAGAGTCTCAAGCTCAGGATGAAGAACCTGCTGACTGAGCTGAGGAGGGTCCAGGGTGTAGCAGAGAAACAGGGGCTAAAGGAACCCACCATCCCAGCCGTGCAGCAAAGGTGACCTTCTTGTTTCTACACTTATTGCACTTATTAATCTTGTGAACAGCTCCACTGATAATTTAAATGCAGCTTGTGTAGGTCTACAACTATAGACTGTAGATCTGTTGCTGTGCATACTTTGTATCCGGACCCCCACAGGACCACAACAGAGCAAGTACATCTGCAGTGACCCTGACCTGGTAGTTGAGTGTCAGTGTGTGTGGTGTTGCTATGAGTGGATCAGACACAAGAGTGCTGCTGGAGTTTTTTTAAACACCCCAGTGTCACTCCACGGATGTGAACAGTCCATAAACCAAATATTTCCAGCCAACAATGTCCTCTGGCCAAATGTGTAAACTCTAGTTTGACTGAAATAAGTTAAAAAGATGTGTGTTTGTCTTAAAGGATACGTGCCCTGTCAGATCTGGAGATTCAGATAGACGCCTTACGTCCAGAGTACCACAGCATCAAAGGAACCGCCTCAAAACCCTCTCCAGGCACAGGATATCCGGAGCAGTCAGCCGAGGAACTGGACTCCCTGTGGGAGGAGACGGAGAGAGCTGTAACTGAAAGGTGACTGAGGACTTAACTGAAGAGTTCAGAACAGACACAAGGGTTTAGGATGTAAACAATGTCCCAAAACTTAGTGAGCTGTGTAACTAGAGAGCATTTTACGTCAGTGTGTGTGTGCTGTCATTTTCGCATTTTCTGAGGAAATATAAATGATCTATATAAAATATAAATGATCAAAAAATAATCATTATCAGCAGTCAGCAATAATTATAATATGTATTATTAATATTAATAAACAAGAACTGGTGAAGTGACAAAAAATGTAAAATGTTCTAATAGTATGAAGTTTAAGCAAAACAAATGGCTATATTTTTAAATATAAGGAAAGAGGAAATTCTATGAGAGCTATTCAGCAACGTTCATATGAGTGATGTTCGACACATGCGGAGTCCCAATGCCAAATAGCGCACCCTTGCTGCAGTTGAGTCGTGAACAACGTCAGTGCACGTTGAGTGAGTTGTCACTCAAAAACTCATCAGCCAATGGGAAGGGACTCCTGAGAAAACCCGCCCACGCGAGAGGTTTGTGCCAAAAATGCTCGCAAAACTCAGGGATCTAGTGATGGGAATTTCGGCTCTTTTTGGGGAGCCGGCTCTTTCGGCTCCTAAATGGCTCTTTGTTTTACCAATTATTTCCACTGGTACAGAACAATATTACCTACATTTTACAAAACTATATGGACCAAATATTATTGTTCAATATTAAAAATAATAAATAGTGTTGCAATGGCCAATTGTTTTTATGGCTGTCTTGTAATAACTCACTGATTGCACTCACATTCAATTGTATAAATAACTGGATTTTTATTTAAACACCTTAATAAAAAAATCACTTGTTAACTCTGAAATATAGCCAATGGAACCCAAAAGGTAGGTATTACAAAATAGCTTATTAAATTAAATAATCATCTATTTCTGGGTAATAAAATAAACAAATACTCTCCAAAGTGCATTTGGAGACATTTAACTGATTTAACATTTTCTTCAACTATGTTTTGGAAGGCAGACTGACATTCAGGAAAACCAAGTGTCTCAGCTCGGAGGGTTGGAGGGTTGGAGCTTGCTTGTTGTTCTCTGATTGGTTGAATGACAAGCCTTAGAAAAAAATGGCTCGGTCTTAGACGGGAACCGGCTCTTATCGTTCACTTACAAGAGCCGGCTCTTTGAACCGGTTCGTTCGCGACCGACACATCACTAACTCGGAGCGCTCGCGCATAGAACTCGTGCAGCTCCCGCACAAAATCAGCGAACTCGCGCACAAAACTGAGAGAGCACGCGCAGAACTCAGCGCTCACGCGCAAAAGTCTTAGAGCACAAACGTCAGAGCTGGATATTTTGTTTGCAAGTTATAAGCTTTATGTTTGAGATAATTTGTTGTGCGATTCTTTTTGGCACAAATCTGATTCCATAGTAGGCTGTCTCATTCTGACATACCTCATTATGCTGTCTAATAAGATGTCTTAATTTGGCCGAAAAAGGCAGCAAGAAGCCCTTCCACATCCGCGAAGACAGTCCCATGATACAACACAATACCAGCTCCCGTTTATTTCGCTCCCCTCCCAGAGCAAAACTTATTAAAACGGTGATAAAAACTGTAAGAGTAGAAGCTACCGCGCTAAAACTCCGAGGCGACGCTAGCCGCTGAGGTAAATAAACGGTTGCTGCGGTGGGCGGGAAAAATCCGTGACGCAGTTTCTTTCTAACTAGAGCGTCTCAATAATCTGCCTCATGAGGGAACAGACGACCGTTAGAGCGCTTCCAATTTAAACAGCCGTCTACGTAGTCAGTGCCTACCTAGATAGGCAGCTCACTAGGTTTTGGGACAGGCCTAATATGTCCAAATATTTGCAAAGTTATTTTGTTATGAGTGAATTCAGCTACTTTAAGTTTGACAGATAAACAGTGGTATGCAGCTTGTTTAATATAAATATGGGAATTTAGTTTGGAGCAGCTGAATATGAGCTTAAATTCACCATACTGCATTGGGCTTTGGAGTGATTCAATTTACTTGGAGCTTGATCCAATGCTTTTGGGAAGAGCTGGAGTGAACTTTGTTATCCAGTGCTAATTATTCAACATTAGAACCTGACCTCACTAAAGGTTGTGTCTGAGTTTTTCAGTTCCAACGTTGTTTAAAGCGTTTCCCAAAGAGTAGCTGTTACCGAAGCAAAAGGGAGAAAAAAAATATTAATATAATTCATTTCAGGATAAAATTCACGATGTGTTGATATGCAACAAACCCTTTTCCACATATTGTAGGTTGGCAACTGATGTTTTTTTTGTGTGTGTGTGTGTGTGTGTGTCTCAGACAAGAGCAATGCAAGAGACTGATGGAACTGCTGAAGAAGTTTCAGAGTTGCCGTAGTTATCTGGATGGGACTCTCCAGAGGGCAGAGCAGACCTTTAGTGAACAGAGCTCATACATGAGTAAAGACAATCTGCAGCACCTCATTACAAAGGTGGCTCACTATTCACCATCAGACACACATTAACATCCTGTACACCCAGTACTTATACCCTGAAGCCAATGGTACACTTAATTTACAATGTTCAAATGTGTATGACCCATTCAAGAGAGCCAAGGAATGGAATGTATGTGTTTCTAATAATGTGGCCAGTGAATGAACATCACAATCTTTTAATAATATGGCTAGTGAATAGAAGTAGACTTCCTAATAATGTGGCCAGGAAACGGTATGTGTTTGTAATAAAGTAAATGGAATTGTTTAATTATTGCTTTGTGTTTCCTCTGGACAGGTTTGTGGAATAAAGAATGATCTGAGTGGCCTGGGTCCGAGGATGGAAGATTTCCGGGCAGTCTGCAGACAGCTGCAGTCTCAGCTGAAGAAAATCCCTGACTGCAGTGAGACTCCATTTGAGACAGAGGCAGACACCCTGGTAGACTCCTGGCTGGATGTAAGGGTGATCATTTAAGTGATCATTTAGAGTTCATGAGGTTTCTTACACTGTAAGGCACACTGTAAACTAATGCCTGAAATTTGCTGTACCTTGCACTTTTTTCCATGTACTTCCATGGATGTGCTGTTGCTATATGTTCTTTAAATCGCGTTCAGGTATCCGAGAAGACGGACAGCTATGTGGATAACCTGCGTGTGGGGTTGGAGGTGTGGGACAAGCAGCTGATGCTAGGTGGAGAAATCGAGGGCTGGGCTACAGCTAAACTCAGCCTGTTCGCCGATTCCCACCCGTTCAGCACAGAGACAGAGGTCCTCTGTATGAAGGTGAAGAAAAAAGACACCCATTCTTTTCTAAGTGTTTGTACACGTTGAAAGCCTTTCACCTGTTCGTTGTTAACGTGAGATGAATGGGGAAAAGGACAAATTCACTGCTGTAGCTGTATTCACTGGCATTGACTTCAAGATTCTCTTCATTTTCTTCATGACTTGTGAAAGGATGAGATCCAGACGCAGGAGGGGAACATAGAACGTTTCCACAGGAAAACCCTGGAGATCCAGGAGCTTCTGCAGAGTAAAGAGTCTCCACTGGAGCTACAGGTCATTTCTCATTCTATCCATTGTCTACTTCAGTCTCTAGTATTTGTTTATTGATTTACAGGAAAAATGTAATGTTTTAACCCTCATCACTAATCGCTCTTGCTCTCTCTCTCTTTCTTTCTCTCTCTTTCTTCGTCCTGCCTCAGGTGATGGAGACTATTCTCAAGAAAAAGATGGAGGAGGTAAAGGAAGTGTTTTCCGGGTGTATGGAGGTTTTCCAGGAGCTGTTGACTGTCCGAGCTCATCTTCTTCAGAGGATAGACACGTGTCGGTCCGCCATCCAGAGAATTCAGTCTTCAGTGAGCGCGCTCAGTACAGACGACATGGCTCAGCTACAGCAACGTTTAGAGGTATTACTACAGCCAGTGGAGTTCACAGTCAGCTGGTTCTGTTGCCTCTTTCTGGACCATGCCACTGGGGGAAATCGAAATCATCTCACAAATGTATGATTAATTAAATGAACTGAATTTTATTCTGACGCTCTTGGACGGTGAAATGTTGTGAAGTGTTGTAGCTGCTAGTGTGTAATGAGAGGTGAAATAAGAAAGCTTTAAAAACCATGTGGTTTATGAATGAGTTTGAGTTATAAAAAGTGCATCATGACCCAATCAACAATAACTTTATTTCACATGCACTTCCTCTGTAGGGTTTTTCTGAGCAGTTGTTGGATCAGGAAGATCACGCTGATGCACTGATAAAGGAAATCACACTCATGTCCAGTGTGACAGGACCTCAGGCCATAGAGGATCTGACCAATGACAGCAAGCGCCTTAAAGACAGCATCAGCACAACACAGGAGCTCATTGGTCAGAAGAAAGAACAGGGCGAGAAGAGTGTTCTTCTTCAGGCCGTTAAAGGTATATGGCCTTGTTCAACCAATAGACATTCAAGTGTCATGTACCTCATGGGTCAGACTCGCTCACTCACTCACTCATTCACTCGCTCACTAACACAGTACTTATTCAGGCCTTATTCACTCACTCACTCCACTTATTCATTTGATCACTTTTTCACTCATTCACACTTACACACTCACAAATACACTAACTTGCCCAAATATAGCAGTCAAAATTGTTGTATTATCATTGTGCTGTTTTCTTGAATCTCTTCCTCACATTTTTCCTCTGTTTTTTAGATGAATGTCAGTTGTTCGAGGACTGGATCCAAGATGTGCAGCTCTCTGTAAACGAGTGTTTTGAGAACCCAGAGAGAAGGCAGGATGTGGAGGCCTCCATGCAGAGACTACAAGTGAGGTTTTGTTTAAATTCTGAAGGACGTGTTTATTATTTTAGTTAGTTTCAAATGGTATATAAGACTATTTAGATGTCAGGCATAAGACAGAACCAAATGACACTCCATCAAGACACAATAAATGAACATGCATTTGAAACAAATACATTAACTTGTATGAAAAGATATATTTCTTTTCAGCTACTGTGGGTGGTTCAAATAGACTCAAATAGATTCATTCATTCATTATCTGTAACCCTTATCCAGTTCAGGGTCGCGGTGGGTCCAGAGCCTACCTGGAATCATTGGGCGCAAGGCGGGTATACACCCTGGAGGGGGCGCCAGTCCTTCACAGGGCAATACAGACACACACACATTCACTCACACACTCACACCTACGGACACTTTTGAGTCGCCAATCCACCTACCAACGTGTGTTTTTGGACTGTGGGAGGAAACCGGAGCACCCGGAGGAAACCCACGCAGGCACGGAGAACACACCACACTCCTCACAGACAGTCATCTGGAGGAAACCCACGCAGACACAGGGAGAACACACCGCACTCCTCACAGACAGTCACCCGGAGGAAACCCACGCAGGCACGGAGAACACACCCCACTCCTCACAGACAGTCATCTGGAGGAAACCCACGCAGACACAGGAAGAACACACCACACTCCTCACAGACAGTCACCCGGAGGAAACCCACGCAGACACAGGGAGAACACACCACACTCCTCACAGACAGTCACCCGGAGGAAACCCACGCAGACACAGGGAGAACACACCACACTCCTCACAGACAGTCACCCGGAGGAAACCCACGCGGACATAGGGAGAACACACCACAGTCCTCACAGACAGTCACCCAGAGGAAACCCACGCAGACACAGGGAGAACACACCACAGTCCTCACAGACAGTCACCCAGAGGAAACCCACGCAGACACCAGGAGAACACACCACACTCCTCACAGACAGTCACCCGGAGCGGGAATCGAACCCACAACCTCCAGGTCCCTGGAGCTGTGTGACTGCGACACTCCCTGCTGCGCCACCGTGCTGCCCACATTGGAAAACATGAATATTATATTTCATTTTTTCTATGGGATAGCTTTGTCTCTTAGTTTTAACCTGAATCACTAAATACCCACCACACAATATTAATTATCATCTTTATCTTAAATTTACGCAACACTTGTAGTGTGTTTCTAATCCTTAGCTTTGTGCAGGGTTTCCTGGCGTCTAAAGCAGGAGAGCAGCTTCTTGTCCAGGTGAAGGAGAATGTGAAGAGGAAGGGTCAGATCCCGGCTGAGACCCAGGTTCAGCTCAGTGTTTGGAAACAGGAGCAGGAGGCGGAGTTAAGCACACTCAGGGCTCACTGCCAGGGACGCCACAAACAACTGCACGACATCCTGCTCAAACTCAACAGGTCCGGTTCCTATTCTGTTCCCTAGGGGTGGGCGATGTTGCAGTACGATTATTATCATGATACGTTTTCTCAGTTTTCAAAGCAATTTTGTTTGTGTTAACAGAGTTGAGTAGAATTTTATGTACAATCACATGTTTATTTATTTTTGACATTAGCCTCCAAGAGGAACATGATCATCTCCAGCAATGGTTGGAGAAGAAAGAACATATTCCAGAACATAGAGAAAAGTTCAGAGAAACTCACGAAGACTTCCTCAAGGAAAGGTACGGCAGTTGTGTTCTAGTAATTAATAACAATTAGTCCTTGGAGTTTTCAGTTATCACTGGCAATAATAAAAAACAATGTAATTTTTTGTTTAATCCTTATCTATTAAAATGTTGTTTAAAATGCTAAATTATGCTAGTACGCTAGTTTGCTAGTAATATTGCTAAGCTAATATTGGTGCCAGTGAACAACACCCAGTGAACATTTAGCCGTTGATTCAACGTTGAAATAATGTAATGACTGCCGTCTAATCAACGTTCTCTTAAGGTTGAAAAGACGTCCAAACACAGACATTGAAAAGACGACTATTAGACGTATTTTGGACGTCCATTGACGTTATTAATTGGTCACCACTTAACTATCTTATTAAGATGGATTTTGGACGTCCATTGACGTTTAAAATACGTCCTCGACGGACAGACTACTTTTAGACCTATTTTGAAGGTCCAGGGACGTTCCTTGTTTACTGGGCATACTTTAGATTAATTAAAGACATTTGACATCAGTAAAAGGCATTCCATTTGAAATTTCATCAGTTTTTACAATCGTTCTGATATTTTTTCCATCTCTGTGTTGAACAGTGTTCGAGTTGAAGCCTTCAGTGATTTGCTGGCCTCTGTGAGGCTGCGGGGGCTGAGAGCTGACCCCTTGCTAAAGGACAGTGAGTCGCTGGTGGACCGCTACCACAGTCTAGGGATTCATCTGGAGAATCAGGCCCAGGTCCATAAAGCCTTGGAGAAGGAGGTGGAAAACTTTCTTTCTCAAGAAAATGACATCAGGACATGGATAAGAGACTTGAAGCAGGGTCTGGATTCATTAGACAAAGACTCTTCTGTAGAGGAGAAAATGTACAAGGCCCAGGTAGGGGTCAGGTTTAGTTCATTTTAACAAAAGATGTATAATATGAATAATTACAACATACTACATCATTAAATTAGTATTGTTTTTGCTGTTGTACGAAAACAAATTGAGTTATGACCTCCTCTATTAATGAATGTTTGTATGTATATTTTTTTGTTTGTCTGTGGGTGTATGATATATGGGTGTGTGTATTTTCAGACTGTTTTGGACCTGTACACTGAGGGTGAATCCAAGCTTTCCACCTTAAATAAAGCAAGAAATAATTTGTGTGCTCATGAAAAGCTGGAAGAGAACCAGCTGCAGGAGCTTCAGCAGAACCTCATAAATGTAGGAGATGAGTGGAGGAGACTTCTGGACATTGCAGAGCAGTTAAAAGTCCAGGCTGAGATCCACAAGTCTCTGATGAAGGAGCTGGAAGCTCATCAAGACCTGGAGAACAGTGTCCAAACCTGGATGGACAAGCAGAGACTGAAACTGGACAAAGGTTTTCCAAACCATGAGGTACACAAACAGGTTCTCGTCAGTTCAGAGATCGTTTGGTGCCACACTGTGTTGTGTCTTTTAACTCTGTAGTTACATGTTAACAAAATGTGACCAAATCTTCTCACAGGAGGTCTTGAGTCTGCAGGATGATGGCCGTTCCAGGCTGAAGGCTCTGAGAAACAGAGGAGAAGGTCTCTGTGCTCATAAAGAACTGGGCAGCGAGAGGAGACTAACTATCGAGCAGAATATAAGGGACATAGAGCAGAATTGGGAGAAGATTCTGCAGGATGCAAAGGAGCTGAAGAAACAGAACGAGAAAAAAGATTCACGTTTTAGAGAAATCCAACACTTTCAAGAACAGGGAGAAGACACTCGAGATTGGATTGGAAAGGTCAAACAAACCCTGAAATCCCTAGAAAGTTCCTGTCCCTTTCAAGAGCGCCTAATGAGAGTTCAGGTACCTGGACTATGTGTCCGATCAGTAATGTCCACTTATATGTAACTAGTCATTGTTGGATAAAAACACTGTACCAAAAAAACAGTGTCTTTACAGGAGACTTTACAGGTGTCTTTTACCAGGTGGTCTGTGAGGAGTGTGGTGTGTTCTCCCTGCGTCTGCGTGGGTTTCCTCCGGGTGACTGTCTGTGAGGAGTGTGGTGTGTTCTCCCTGCGTCTGCGTGGGTTTCCTCCGGGTGACTGTCTGTGAGGAGTGTGGTGTGTTCTCCCTGTGTCTGCGTGGGTTTCCTCCGGGTGACTGTCTGTGAGGAGTGTGGTGTGTTCTCTCTGTGTCTGCGTGGGTTTCCTCCGGGTGGTCTGTGAGGAGTGTGGTGTGTTCTCCCTGTGTCTGCGTGGGTTTCCTCCGGGTGACTGTCTGTGAGGAGTGTGGTGTGTTCTCCCTGCGTCTGCGTGGGTTTCCTCCGGGTGACTGTCTGTGAGGAGTGTGGTGTGTTCTCTCTGTGTCTGCGTTGGTTTCCTCCGGGTGACTGTCTGTGAGGAGCGTGGTGTGTTCTCTCTGTGTCTGCGTGGGTTTCCTCCGGGTGACTGTCTGTGAAGAGTGTGGTGTGTTCTCCCTGTGTCTGTGTGGGTTTCCTCCGGGTGACTGTCTGTGAGGAGTGTGGTGTGTTCATCCCTGTGTCTGTGTGGGTTTCCTCCGTGTGACTGTCTGTGAGGAGTGTGGTGTGTTCTCCCTGTGTCTGTGTGGGTTTCCTCCGGGTGCTCCGGTTTCCTCCCACTGTCCCAAATCACACGTTGGTAGGTGGATTGGCGACTCAAAAGTGTCCGTAGGTGTTAGTGAATGTGTGAGTGTGTCTGTGTTGCCCTGTGAAGGACTGGTGCCCCCTCCAGGGTGTGTTCCCACCTTGCGCCCAATGATTCCAGGTAGGCTCTGGACCCACCGCGACCCTGAACTGTTCCCACAGTTGAACCTTGAGGCACATCTTATTCAAAAAGACTTTAATGTTTTTGATAATTATGTATTTTATTTGTAGGTCGTCTTAAGCCATAGGCCTGAGGGAGACTCTAAACTTGCTGCTCTGAGGGACAAAGGAGAGAGTGTTTGTTCGTGGGAAGATCTTGAAGAGGACACATGTCTGTCCATCCAACAGATTCTGAAAGATGTCCAGCAGGATTGGACAGAAGTGCTGGAGTTTGCTCAGAAGTTGAAGAGCCAGGCAGAGCTTCAGGAGAGTCTTGCTAAAGAGCTTCAGGACTTTCACTCTCAGGAGGAGAACGTCCGGACCTGGGTCCTGGAGCAGAAGCAGAGATTTGAATCATTAGAAAAAGACACTCCTGTGGAAGAGAGACTCAATATATCCCAGGTTAGAGGCATTGCAGTATCATTATTCCTTATATTCAAAGACCATTGAATCTTAGATGTAATCATTTTGCAGTTGTGCCAGCTGTGAAATTGATAATGAGGGACCAAGTTATAATGTTTTGTTTATTTGTAAACTGCAGGCCGTCCTGGACTTGCAGCTGGAGGGAGATTCCAAACTATCTGCTCTGAAGATGAAAGGGGAGCATGTGTGTGTCCACAGTGAGCTGGAGGACAGTGAGAAGTGTTCCATCCAGCAGACTCTGAGAGAGGTGCAGGAGAAGTGGAGAACGGTGCTTGAAATCGCTCAGGAACTTCACAAGCAGGCCGAGCTCCAGGAATCTCTCTCGAGGGAACTTGAAGCTTTTCGGTCCCAGGAAGAGAGCACGCAGTCCTGGGTTGAGAAGCTGAAGCAAGACTTAAACTCGCTGGGCTCAAGTACACATGGCACCCTGGAGCAGATTGAGGAGAGACTAAACAAAGCACAGGTAAATTCCTGGGACACTGCTGGTGGTTCATTGAGCTGCTAGGGAGCAATCAGTATAAAAATGGAGGTGTGAGAAGCCTCTAGCTTTGAAAACAATTGATATCACTCCACAAATTTACATAGAGATATAAAATGGATACCACAACTACATCTTTGTTAATACTGAAAAACATTATACAACTACCACAATAAAAAAGACAGTTAAAATACTGTCCAATTTAAAATTCCAATTTAAAATCCAATTTAAATTTCACATTTAAAATTCCACTTCATGTTTCCACGTATATTTTACTAAAGGAAAATAATTAATAAATTAACCAAGGAGCCACCAAAACAGCAGAACCCTGCACCATTGTGTTAAAAGAATACTGTGGTTACATCCATTAAACATGATCATAATCAGTAAGACTTTCGCCTCAGGCCATTCTCAGCCTTCGTCCTGAAGGAAACTGTAAGATGGCGTCCCTAAAGAGAAGAGCAGAGACTGCTCATAAAGACCTGGATGCTGACATGAGAAGAACAATTCTGTGGAGGCTGAAGAATTTAGAAGACGAATGGAAGGGAGTCCTGCAGCATGCTCTAGAACTTCACAGGTCTGTAGCAAAGAACAGTAGCTACAAGTAAATAGTAACACACTGACATTATTCAAGTGGCACTTTTTTCGATAACAGCATCATTTAAAAGTACGCAAAATTTGAATTCACACCAATCTAGTAGATTAAAAACAAAACACCACAAAAATTCATTTGACAGCCAAACACACACACACACACACACACACACACACACACACTGCCAGCTATAATCAGCCATAATATTTGAGTGTGTAAGTGTGTCACCCTGCGTGTGTGTGTGTGTGTGTGTGTGTGTATATGTGATTATATATATATATATATTATTGGGAATTTCACAAGAAAAACAATGGTGTGCTTGGTTTTAACGTAACTTTATTCTTTCATGAGTTATTTACAAGTTTCTGACCACTAATAAAATGTGTTCAAAGTGCTGCCCATTGTGTTGGATTGTCAATGCAACCCTCGTCTCCCTCTCTTCACACACTGAAACTACGGATACTGGAAGCCTCTGCTAGCATTTCTCCTGCAGTGTTGCTATCAGTGTGTGAAGAGTGGGAGAAGGGAGTTGCATTGACAATCCAACACAATGGGCAGCACTTTTAACACATTTTATAAGTGGTCAGAATCTTGTAAATAACTCATGAAAGAATAACGTTACGTTAAAACCATTGTTTTTCTTGTGGAATTCCTAATAAGTTTGATGTGTCACATGACCCTCTTCCCATTGAAAAAAACAAAAGTTGGATCCAAAATGGCCGACTTCAAAATGGCCGCCATGGTCACCACCCATCTTGAAAAGTTTCCCCTCTCCCATATACTAATGTGCCACAAACAGGAAGTTAATATCACCAACCATTCCCATTTTATTAAGGTGTATCCATATAAATAACCCACCCTGTGTATGTATATATATATATATATATATATATACACACACACACACCTACCTTTATGGTGATTTCATTGCTGACCCACATATTTTTCTGTCCCCCAGTCTTCTGAGAAGTGTAGTAGAGCGTCTGGTCTCATGTGAGTGTCAGAGGCAGCAGACTCTGTCTCGGGTGGAGCAGCTGAGGAAGCAGATGGAGGCACTGCCTCGTTATTTCTCGTGGCCTGGACTAGGAGACCGGAGACACACTATGGAGCAAGCCAAGGCTCTGCTGGAAAAGGCCAGGTCTCTGACCCCTACGTTTTCAGCCCTCAAGGCTCTGGGACGAGAGATGAGTCAGCTCACGCGTGACCCCCAGTGGTCAGACCCCTCATGGACAGCCATGGAGGAGTGTATCCCAGGGATAATCACAGCGCTAACGGTGAGAGCTTCACTTGACCTCCACTATCTCAATCATCACAAACATTCATTCATGCATTTGATATTTGATTTAGTCATTAATTTGTTCGTTTGTTCACTCATTCATTCATTTATTTTCTGGAACCGTGATGCTATAGACAAGCAGGGATTTGAAGGTCTGTTTTGTGTGCGTAGGAGTTATGTGGGAGTCTAGAGGAAGGAATCCATACGGAGAGAACGTGTGTTCAGCTGGTGGAGCAGCACAGCGCTGCTCAGGATTGGCTGAAAGAACAGATCAAAGGCTTCGGAGCCCTGCCAACAGATCGCCATGGCCTACAGGGGTCCATCAATACATTAAAGGTTTGCTTGATTACCAAGGAATGTTCATTCATTCATTATCTGTAACCCTTATCCAGTTCAGGGTCGCGGTGGGTCCAGAGCCTACCTGGAATCATTGGGCGCAAGGTGGGAATACACCCTGGAGGGGGCGCCAGTCCTTCACAGGGCTACACACACATTCACACACTTTTGAGTCGCAAATCCACCTACCAACGTGTGTTTTTGGAAACCCACCCAGTCACCCAAAATAATAGCAAACAATATTTATAAAAGTGATTCATTATTATTTTCTTCTGTAGATTTATATTATTCACAAAAATGGCACTGATTTATTAAAATAATATGGGCATACTGTTGCCTTGAAACAGACAATGAGTGTCTGCAACCACTTATCCGGTTCAGGGTCACGGTGAGTCCAGAGCCTACCTGTAATAGCTGGGCGCAAGGCAGGAACACACCCTGGAGGGGGCGCCAGTCTTTAGCAGGTTGACACACTCTCACACCTATGGACACTTCTTTTTTTGAGTAACCAATTGCATTGTGCTTTTCCCATTATTAAAAGCGGACCTTATTGTTGATTACTCTAGGAGTATTTTTCATTACATCTCTGTCTCTGTCTCAGGCCCTTCTCCGGACTGTGGAGAGGGAGGAGAAGGAGATGAAGGAGTTGGACGTGGTCAGAGACTCTCTCTTGAACCTGTGCACTCCTGGAGGTCGTGATGCTCTGCTCCTGGAGGTCAGTCAGCTCAATGACCTGTGCTGCTCTTCGGAGAGAGCGGTGAGGGAGAGGCTTGCTGCGTGTGAGTCCAGGCTGGCTGACATAGATCTGAAGCTCACCGAAAGGGCACAGGGCCTCAGGGCGCAGGCCGAGGGCCTCCTGGAAGAGCTCAGAGCCCAGGACATCTGTCTTGGATTTGGAGAAGGAAACAAGATGATTAGCCAGCTACAGGAAAACTGGCATAACTTCAAGGTAATATTTACTACTGACCTTAGACTCATGTGCATCTGCTCCACAAGGTCTTATTTTAATTTCCCCATTTCTGCATAGATTAGACAATCTGTAAGCACATGATTAAATTAGGTGGATTCACTAGTTGTAAGGGAGGTCTTGGGGGGTCTACAAGGGTTTGGACATCCACACAGCATATATCCTTTGCTTTTCTTTATCAGCCTCATCTCCATGGTTTTCATGTTGCATCTGTTTCTCAGACCTGTGAAAAAGAATTGGAGGCGTTAGAAGGCAAAGTTCGTGACCTGAGCCAGACTCTCCGCATGGTGCCGTCTGAGGAGGATCTTCCTTCTAACGTCATTTCCCTCATAGACACAGTGACCCAGCAGTACTGCAGGTACCACACAGACTCGTGCTATTAGCCATAATGCTTTAACCTGCTACGTAGAGAGGAGTTTGGTGTGTTCTCCCTGTGTCTGCGAGGGTTTCCTCCGGGTGACTGTGAGGAGTGTGGTGTATTCTCTCTGTGTCTGCGTGGGTTTCCTCCGGGTGACTGTCTGTAAGGAGTGTGGTGTGTTCTCCCTGTGTCTGCGTGGGTTTCCTCCGGGTGACTGTCTGTGAGGAGTGTGGTGTGTTCTCCCTGTGTCTGCGTGGGTTTCCTCCGGGTGACTGTCTGTGAGGAGTGTGGTGTGTTCTCCCTGTGTCTGCGTGGGTTTCCTCCGGGTGACTGTCTGTGAGGAGTGTGGTGTGTTCTCCCGATGTTCTCCCTGTGTCTGTGTGGGTTTCCTTCGGGTGACTGTCTGCGTGGAGTGTGGTGTGTTCTCCCTGTGTCTGCGTGGGTTTCCTCCGGGTGACTGTCTGTGAGGAGTGTGGTGTGTTCTCCCTGTGTCTGTGTTGGTTTCCTTCGGGTGACTGTCTGTGAGGAGTGTGGTGTGTTCTCCCTGTGTCTGCGTGGGTTTCCTCCGGGTGCTCCGGTTTCCTCCCACAGTCCAAAAACACACATTGGTAGGTGGATTGGCGACTCAAAAGTGTCTGTAGGTGTGAGTGAATGTATGTGTGCTGCCCTGTGAAGGACTGGCGCCCCCTAAAGGGTGTGTTCTTGTCTTGTGCCCAATGATTCAATAATTCTTGTCAGCTTTGTGTGAATTGATGATGAGTGAAGGACAAGTCCTGAGAGGGGAGAACCATATATGGCAAATAAAACGATTGGAATGTGTTAATTAAATCCACTGAATCTGGCCAAATGTGTCTTTATGAAGATATTTCTTGAAGATCTAGAACTTGAAGAGTGTCTAGAAAGAGAGCCATATATTTGTATAAAGTGTAAATAACTCGTAACCCATAATTCGTTCCATATTTCATGTTATACTGACTTTATAGAATATAAAAAGCTCTGAGAATGATGTAGCTCTAGACCATCTTGTATCTATTATTTTTTGTTTGTTTTGTTTTTTTTCTAGTTTGCGGTGTAAGCTGTTAGAGAGGCAGAATGATTGTGCTGACAGTGTGGTGCGCAGTGTGAGAGAGGCACTGCAGGCCCTTCATACCTGGAACCAAAAAACCCCACCTTCTCCAGACTCTGCCTCCACTCTTCAGGTCTGTATGTTTGTGTGTGTCAGAACTATAGTATCATTACCTATGAAAATCCAGCTGAAAATGAGTACATTCTTTGTTTCCTGCTTGCTCAGGTTGTGATAGAGGAAGGTGCAGCACTCTGGAAGGACCTGCAGGTGGCAGTGTCACATAAGCAGCTTCTCAGGGACTGCCTGGGTCCAGAGTTAGCTGGAAAGCTAGAGAGAGATAGTGCAACTGCATTAAAAGGTGCTGACACTTTCCTTGGTGAACTACAGCAGAGGTTACAGGTGAGTTAGAGTCTGAATTTGAATTTAATGGTTAGATTTCTCCATGTGCTTATGTATTTAAAGCCCTGTTCATGGTGGATTAGCTGTGCCAGAATTATTAAATCAATTACATGTATGTGCAATTATTTGTCATTGTATAACAACGTTGGGGTTAGGTGCCTTGCTCAAGAGCGCCTCAGCTGTGGATTGAGGGTGGAGGACAGTGTTGAGGACAGTCCACCACCCCCAATTGTCCTGGCGGTCATGGGAATCGAACCAGTGACTTTCCAGGAAAGTTTGAAAATGCTCAGTTTGAAATATAATAGTGTTCTCTCTGTGTCTGCTCCGGTTTCCTCCCACAGTCCAAAAACACATGTTGGTAGGCGGATTGGTGACTCAAACGTGTCTGTAGGTGTGAGTGAATGTGTGTGTGTGTTACCCTGTGAAGGACTGGCGCCCCCTCCAGGGTGTATTCCCGCCTTGCGCTCAATGATTCCAGGTAGGCCCTGAACTGGATAAGCGCTTACAGACAATAAATGAATTACACTTACTTGCAATACTAAAATTTAAAATATTACATTTTCCATAACTTTTTATTTAAAAAATTACCAAAATGAAGATGGTAAGATGAAAGAACTGTGCCTTAAAAATGCACTTGTTCAATACCATGTCTTTCTATTACATTTAATTTTAGTTTAAACAGGAATACTATTACAGTTGTAGCTCAGAATTTACGGAATTCATTCTGGACGTACTACTTGCAAAAAAAAAATATCATTTTTTAAATTTATTCATTGTCTATAAGCACTTATTCAGTTCAGGGTCATGGTGGGTCCAGAGCCTACCCGGAAATCACTGGGCGTAAGGCAGAACATACCCTGGAGGTAGCGCCAGTCCATCGCAGGACACTTTTGAGTTGCCAATCCACCTACCACCAAGGTGTGTTTTTGGACCGTGGGAGCAAAGCGGAGCACCCGGAGGAAACCCACGCAGACATGGGGACTTGAACCCTTCACCCTAGGATCCTTGAGCTGTGTGACTGCAACACTACCTGCTGCACCAATTAAAATATTACTTATTTCAGGCTTACATTGTTTTCAAACCATAGACAGTAATTACTCAAATCATAGCGTCTCCGCAGGTGAAACTAGTCCAGCTCTAAATCTCACTGTAAAAAATGTTTCTAATCTGATGTTTCATTTTTTAGGATCTTGAACAAAAGATAAGAAAAGATGCTCTTAGACTATCCCTGGAAACTCAAAAACTTCAACTGGACACACAGAGAAACAGAGAGCAGACTGTGGTAATTTTATTCACTGTCTTTTGTCTTCTTTTACCTTTATTAAGATTTAATCTACATCATTAACTTTGGATCTTTTCTAATGTCCCATTGTTCACTGTGCATTTTAATATTAACAATTGACTCACTATTTTGGCAATAAATGTTCTTTCATTGTGCTAGGTTTCTGCTGAGATGCTCAGCTCCACAAGTACGGCCACAAAGACAGTGTTAGATTTGTCAAGGCAAGGCATAACCACTGCTCTTGCAACCATAGACGGTCAGGACAGTAAAGAGGATGATAAACATTCAGCTCAGCCTTCCGACCCTCTGGACAATGAGATTCCTTCACTTATCGAAGAGACTTCAGCAAAGACAGAGCCTTTCTCTGCGCAAATACAACAAGAAACATTGGTCCAAGCTGACGATCTACTAAACGGATCAATGCCTACTACATCCAAACAAGAATCAGCAGCCTCTGAGATGACCAGCCCTGTAAGTGCCTTTGTAACTGTAAGGAAGCAAGATGGAGAGAAAAAGGCACAACCTGACTCGTCTGAAGAATGTGACATATTTCAGACACCAATAGATGAGATCTACAAGGAGGTAACAGTGCCAGAATATCCAAAGACTGGGACTGAGGAAAGTATGGCCAGTAGTGATGCTTGTAAATTCAAGAAAAGCTCACAAGAGTTAATGGAGTGCCTTTTAAATACAGCCACCGCTGACTCTACAACCATGGAAATTGCTCATCAACAGAGTAAGGAGAGTGATGAACAAGACATTTGTCAACCCTCTGAAACTCTGCATGAAAAAGTTTACAAATCAACTACTGAAGAAATCGAGTCTCCTCTAGAAGAACGTTCAATGGAGAAAAATATTGAAGAACATTCAATGGAGATAGATGCTTTCAAACATGAACCTAAAACTAATGATATCCCAGACTCTCCATCTTCTGTGATATCTAAATTCGACACTGAGGTTAAGGAATCTCCTACTAATGATCAGAAAGTGAACGAATGGATTGAGGCTGAACAGAAGGCATTTGCAAAGATGCAACCTATTTTGTCTGAAGAAAAACACTCTTTTGAGACATTGGAAGAGAAATCACTGGGATTTTTGGAATCTGAAAGTCTAAAAACAGAGATAGATGAATGTGGCATCCATGCAGAAGTTCATGGATTGCCCTCTGTTGTGGAGAAAGATGTTTCTGAATGGAGTAAGATGGAAAAAACCTCTGAAATAGTAGTGGAGTATCCACACTCATTGATTCCTATCTCTACCACCATGGAAAGTCAAAACAAGGATGATGGTGAAATTAGGAATTCTGAAGTTTTTCACCAAGAGATTCCCATTGTAACTGAATCTACTGCTCCCATAATTGACTCTGCAAAAGAGGATGAAGAGGAACATGCATTCTATGAATATGAAGCTCCAAGAATGGACAAAGAGGAGAACACTCTCAGCTTAAAGATTGCAACAGACATAATAATGCTTGAAAGGACTGGGGCAGAAAAAACTGCTGAAAGTGACAATATTCCAGATATGAGTATACCATTAAAGAAAGTTGCCACACTTGTTCTTGACACTGATACTGTACAAGTTCATACTGCTGGGTTCATAGCACCCCCTGGCCCTGATACAGCAAAAATTGTTTCATGTTCTAATGCCTGCTATGATACCACACTATCAAAACAAGTGGAACACTTGGAGAAAGGCATTCAGGGATCACAGGTAACTACAGAACATGTTTCAAAGGACAGTAATATCTGTCAGGGTGAACAAGACAAAGTCATTTCTGATAATATGGTTGAAAACACTCAACCAAGTCCTTTGCAACCCAATATTTCAGACCTCCCTATAGAAATGATTGAGACACCACAAGAGGCAAGAGTTCCTGCAGGAGTTACTGAAACACTGTCAGTGGACGATGGACCAAATGATACCCATATTGAAAGAGGGGGAACCTTGACAAGAGGCAATGGCCCACAGGAAGCCTTTCGATTGATGGAGCCATTTGGTTTGGAGGAATGGACTGATAATGGCCCTCGCGAGATTCAACGAAGATATATTATTCTGGAGCAAAGGGAGGTTATACAGATACGGCCAGAACCACCTTCACCAGAACTGGAACCTGGTGAAGTAGATGAAGTTGCACCTGAACCTGCAGTTCCAGAAAATGTTGAAAGGCAATCTGGTGAAGAGTCAGTTGAAGTTGGGGGATTGATGGCACTTAAAGCAAAGGAACAAACTAAGATACTAGAGGTTACACCAACTCCACCATCCAGACGTAAACGGGATTCTGTCACAAGTGAGAAGATGTCCATAAGTACAGAAGACAGACCGGTGGAGGAACTGCATACAATGTCTATAGAAGTTGAGAAGACAAGTGATACATCTGTAGGTGACAAATCCCAAACAGTGGATGCTGAGCCCAAACCCACCCCACCAACAAGGCAACGGAAGGAAGATGACAGACTGTCCCTAGGTTTACAGGACGAACCAGAGGTTACAAACACTTTTCCTGTTCTTACTGCTGAGGTTCCACTTTCTGAAGTTCTTCCAACTCCACCAAACAGAAGACGAAAAGACAAGGTGGTGGGTGAAAGATTTTCATTTGATCTTGATTCCCAGCCAACTCCGCCAGCAAGAAGACGAAAAGAGATCACAGAAGATAAGCGAAATTCCCTTGATCTGGAGACTTATCCAAAACGAGACTCTGGAAGTCAAACATCAGATGAGATTCTGCTCTCCAGTTCTGCACAAGAGCAAACCAGTGGAGAAGTAGCTCTTGAGCAGCCTCTTGTAAAGCCAACCCCACCAGTGAGACGAAAAGCAGGGCAAGTTGAAGTTGAACTTTTCAAAACTGAAGGAATGGAAGCACTGGTGAAACCCACACCTCCAACAAGAAGGAGAGATAGCAGTAACATGAGCGACACAGTATCTAAAGAAATTTCTACAACAACATCTACCAGCACTGATCTAGAGAAGGTAGTAATTCAAAAGCAAGCTGTTGAGGAGTGTCTTGAAAAGCCAACTCTACTGGTGAGACGAGAAGTGAGTCGAGCTGAAAGTGAAATTTCAGTCATTTCCAAACTGGATGAAATGGAGGAAGCCATGGTCAAACCCACACCCCCAACAAGAAGGAAAGATAGCACTAGCATGCGTGATTTAAGATCTCAAGAAACTCTTAGCAATGTTTCTGTCAGCAGAGATCTGGAGAAAACAATGATGCAAGAGAGAAATGTTGAGGAGTCTTTTATAAAGCCGACTCCACCAGAGAGACGAAAAGCTAGTCGAGAGGAAAGTGAAATTTCAGTCATTTCAGAACTTGGAGGAATGGAAGAGGAAGTGGTGCAACATGTGCCAATAAGACACCAAGCATGTGAAACTGAGGTTGATATTTCTTCAGTAGTTTCTAAAAGTGAAGAAATGGGAGCTCTAGTGAAGCCTACACCTCCAACAAGAAGGAGAGATAGCAGAAACTTGAGTGATATCGTAACCAGCAGCACAGATGTAGAGAAGGTAATGACTGAAGAGCAAGCTCTTGAGGAGTGTCTTGTAAAGCCAACTCCACCGGTGAGACGAAAAGTGAGTCAAGCCGAAAGTGAAATTTCTAAACCTGCAGAAATGGAGAAAGTGATAGTCAGGCCCACACCTCCAACAAGAAGGAGAGACAGCGGAAACATAATAGATACAATATCTGAAGAAGTTATGATTAGCAGTGTTTCTGGCAGCAGTGATCTGGAGAAGATCATGGTGCAAGAGAGTCTAGTTGAGGAGTCTGAATCTGTAAAGCCGACTCAATCAATGAGACCAGAAGCAAACCAAGTCGAAACTGAAGTTCCTGTCATTTCCAGTTTCAAAGAAATGGAGGAGGCACTAGTGAAACCCACCCCTCCAGCTAAGAGAGATATCAAACCTGATAGTGACAAGTTACAAGAAGAAGACAGTATGATTAAATCAACACCATCATTGGTACAAAAAGACAGTACAACAGAGAGTGAGAATGTACCTGCAGAACTCGAGGAGACTCTGCTTAAACCTACACTTACACCACCTATGAGGCAAAAGAAAGATAAAACAGATCTAGAAACCGCTCAGTTGTTAGAAGAGCAATTCATTACACCAAGTCCACCAACGGTCAAAGAAACAACAGACGAAGATGACGTCCCAGAAATCAGTAAACCAGAAGGTGGAGAAAAGACTGAAGAAACACCATTTCGCACCCAGGAACAGCCTGAGAAAGCACTCCTTCTTGCTGATGTACAGTCTACAGAGATCTTGACTCAGATAGAAAGCAACGACCTGGTTCAGGTAAAAGGAAGTTGCATGTTGCTGCCAAGGAAGTGCATGTCGTGGATGTCTGGTCTTTGCTGCATGAAGTCCATTTCAGCATGACTTGTAACGTGGGTTTAGTATTGTGAACCAATTTGCTTAACAAAGCTACTTGGAAAACCTGGAATTTTCTTGATGGTGTCTTTTGTGGGTTTGCGGTCAACTGTGTTGCTTAAAGGGTGTAAACACACTCTCTTCATCAGAGCCATAATATACTCTATAGTATAGTGAGATTTGTTTAAAGAGTAGAAACCCACTGGGTGGGAGACCTTAGGAAAAACAGCATTGGCTTGGAAGTGGATCTTTGGTGGTGGGCTGTGTGATATATATATAAAGTATATTTTTGTAGATATTTAAGCTAAGGCTATTTGTGCACTTTGGTAGGGAGACAAATAAAAGTAAAAGCCTTCACGTTTCAGAGAGTTCACATAATTATACACTCATATTAATTTCCAAGTTTGGCTTTAAGATTTTTCCTGGGCTAATGTTATTCATAATGGAGCCTACATTAGCTGTATTACGGTCAGTGGCTTTGTGGGAAATAATAGTTGACCTACTAATATAAAAACAATAGCCTAATAGTCTTCATGGCCAGAGTGTCCACATATATCATGTTTCATGCAGTGGCCTTTACTTCAGATGAGGTGCAAATCAAAAAGTTTTTTTTACAAATAACGGCAAAAAGATCATGTCTTATTTTATGGTCCACATCCTGACAGTTTTAATACAGCAACCTGTTGCAGTTTTGGGCGGCACGGTGGTGTAGCAGGTAGTGTCCCAGTCACACAGCTCCAGGGGCCTGGAGGTTCAATTCCCGCTCTGGGTGACTGTCTGTGAGGAGTGTGGTGTGTTCTCTCTGTGTCCGCGTGGGTTTCTTTCGGGTGACTGTCTGTGAGGAGTGTGGTGTGTTCTCTCTGTGTCCGCGTGGGTTTCCTCCCGGTGACTGTCTGTGAGGAGTGTGGTGTGTTCTCCCTGTGTCCGCGTGGGTTTCCTCCGGGTGCTCCGGTTTCCTCCCACAGTCCAAAAACACACGTTGGTAGGTGGACTGGCGACTCAAAAGTTTCCGTAGGTGTGAGTGTGTGAGTGAATGTGTGTGTGTGTGTCTGTGTTGCCCTGTGAAGGACTGACACCCCCTCCAGGGTGTATACCCCACCTTGCGCCCAATGATTCCAGGTAGGCTCTGGGCCCACCGTGACCCTGAATTGGATAAGGGTTAAGGATAATGAATGAATGAATGAATGTTGCAGTGCTGCAGCCAGCATGTGAATTTACCACTGCTGTCAGTAGAGGTGCTAATAATGCGCAGTAAATACTAAGTTAAGTCTAAACCAAATTAAGCATGAACTTGTTTTGTAAGCTTTGTTTTTTGTTTTTTTTTACAGTTGTATTTGGCTTAATCATCAGGTCCAGACTTCATTGCTCTCATAGCTGGCTTTGGACATTATATCTTTTAAAAGACACAATTGATTTTTGAGAAGAAAGAAACAACAAACTTAAAGGAAAACTATATAATATTTTAAGTTTAAAATTTTGTGTGATGCTTCACTGACATGTGATAGAGAGACTAGGTACATTGTTGCTGCTACTCTGGGCTTAGCGCTACAGAAACGGCACTATTTAACTTTTGGAGGAGGGCAGGAATCCATCCTCCCTCCTTCCTTCTCCATATTGATTTCAATACATTGCTATAAAAATGAATTACACTAGAGGGAGACCCAGCAGCAAAAAACCTAGTGCACCTTTAAAGCTGAAGTCAGTGAGTTGGCTACTTCCTACTGTGCTGCTACAATAATGTCTAGAGCACGATCCTCAAGGTTATAGATGAGGACAAATACCTTCTGATTGGGTATTGTGCAGATATTAAGAACTTTAGAAAAGTCTACAATCTTTTTCAAGTGGGGTTTTTGTCTAGTGGTTATGTAACACATTTGTGAAGTGCATGCTGTGTGTTGTAGTGCGTGAACACTAATGGATGAATGAAATGCTGCCCTGCAGAATAATGCATTAGATGACAAATGGCATATTAATATAATTACATTCTAGTTTTAGGTCACAATGCCCCATTGCCTTGTCAGATTACTACACGGCTGTAGTTTCTTTTTTTGCACAATACTTAATCACACAGAGAATACCGTACTGTCCACCTCCTTGTAAACAAGTATTACTGCTTTTTGGCAAGTAATGGAGACATCCTCACGTTTGTATCATTTAGTGAGATGATGATATTCTCAGAGCAGAGGCTTGTCTATGGTATCATTTGTGGTATTGTCGAGCATTCCCTTGAGGCAGAGTATTTCAGGTAGGGTTTGGGTGTCTCACATTTCAAGTGAAACTTCAAGTGAGCATGCCTTTATTTCTGCATTTTTATTCACCATTGTTCTGCATTTTTATGCCATTGTATTCACAATATGCTCCACAAATTTACTGTTTGTTTTTCGTTTTTTTCTCTGTAGACACTAGTACAAGATGTAGAGCGGTCAGAAGTTCCTGCTCCAGATATTTCAGTCACTAGCAAAAATGAGACTAAGCCAGAGGAGCCAGAAGAAGAAGAGCCACTGGGTCCCACAATGAATGATATCTACACTGACATTAAAGAAATGTTCAAATCAGGACCGAATAGTCTGCTAATTGAGGTAGTTTAACAACTTATGTTGAAGTTTCTTGAGGACCTCAAAACTGTTTACTCTGATTAGCCAGTATAAAAATATGGGTCTTCCATTTGGTAGGATTTTAAGTTTTATGGCTATAAATATAAGGTAGAACTGAGCATTCATAAATTGATTACAAATATAGAGTACAAGCTTCTCCGTTTTGCCCACGCATTTTTCTGTTACAACAGAGCAGACCTCATGAAGACACTATGGATGTTCTTGACACTTCTGTTGCTGACCTTGAGGCACAGCTTCGTAGACTGGTAATCCGTGTATTGAATTGTCGCAACCTCCCAGCCCTGCTCAACCCTACAGACATGGCCAAACAAGTAGAGGAGGCAGAGGTAGGTTGAGATGGCAGATTAAGGGTTAACAGCTTTGTTCAAGTTGTTTACATGGCTACTTTCTACTTTCATAACTTATACTATTTGTTATTCTTATGTGACAGAATTGCAGACAGAGTGCCCAGAAGCAGGTTTCTTCGTTCTCAAAGCAAGACCAAACTAACGGTGATGTTAGCATTGTTGCTGATGGCTCAGTCTTCGACCCTGAGACTATGCAGCGATTAAACTGCCAGTGGACAGCAGCGTTGTGGGACGCAGTTGGTACTGTCCACGCCAAGGAGGCACAGTTGCAGCTGGTTATTGACTTTGACAGACAGAAACAGAAAGCCAAATCTACTTTTGAAAAGTTGTCTGCTGAGCTGGAGGCCTTGAGGATGTAAGTATTCAAGATGATTTTTAAGAGATCTTGGATTTTCTCAGTTGAAAAAGAAATCCAACACTATTAATCAATTATGTTTTGGGAATATTTCCATAATTATTAATTCTTGATTTTTCAAATCCGTAGATGTCCAGTTGAAAGCAGCTTCGTTGAGGAGCAGAGACTGCGCTCCTTCCTGAGAACTATGGAACAGGAGAGAACTGTTCTTGGGGAAGTAATTCAGACACATTCCCAGTTAGCGCCATACCTCAGCCTTCCTGAGAGAGCATCAGCCCAGAACCAAGTCAACACAATGCAATGTGAATGGAGGGCCCTGGAACGATCTGTTGAAAAATCATTGTATAATGTTAGTGCCTATACAAAAGAGAGTTTCAATCTCCTAGAGGATATCGATGCCTTAATCGACCATCTAGAGAACATTCGTAAGATCTTGGGACCATCTAGGATGTCCTCTCTTCTTTGGGACAGCAAGAGGGTTCAAGATATGATTGAAATTAATGCTGACCTCACGGCTGCACAGCAGAGCTATTTCCAACTCCAACAAAGTTCTGATGCCCTATCTCGTGGGTGTAACTTCAATACAGAGGCATGCAGCATAGAGCAAGGTCTGCAGGATGTCAAAGATAAGCTAGATCTACTGGGTGAGCGGCTAGCATCATCAGTCCCGAAAAGCAACAACGCAATCTTGGTTAAAACCGTCAGAGTGATAACAGATGCCCTAGCTTGGGCAAAACAGACAGAACGTGACATTGAAGGCAGAAAACGAAAAGTGCCACTGCTCCCAGAGGAGGTCCACCGGCAAATCAAGGATTTAAAAAAGCTGCAAACTGAGATGAGATTGAAGCAGAAGCAGTTAGAAGCCCTGACTGAGGAGGTAACAGAATTGTTACCCGAACTTGATGAAGCTGATGTTCTCATGGTAACTTCGTTTTTGGAAGAATTGAAAGGCCTGTCCAAATCAACAGCAGAGAAACTAGACAAAGCCATGGAGGAGATGGAGTCAAGCCTACAAACTCGGGAAAAGATATCAGAGCATATAGCAGATGTGTCTTCTTGGATTCTGGGGCACCTTCAAAGAGAGACGTTAAGGAGAGAGGATTGCCAAAGCTTGAGTGCAGTGGAACTTGATCGGTGGCTAAGGCAGAGTCAGGATACACTTGCTGAGGCAGAAAAGCAAACAGCAGTCACTGAGGCTCTAATTATGAAGAGTAAAGACATTGCTTCAGAGCTTAGCATCTCAGAGAATGCTTGTCTAAGCGAAAAACTCCTCAAGCTTCAAGAGGACATCAAGGGAGTTATCAGTTATGAGAAAGCTTGCGGTCAGGAGATAGAAGATCTCTTGCAGAACCAAGACTCTTCTCAGAAGAAGATCATGTCTTTAGAGAAGACTCTGAGACAAATAATGGTAGACATCAAAGGACAAAGGTTCCCCATTACTAAGGATTCACTATCTGCTCTTGAGCCATTGAAACACACAATTGTAGAGCAGAAATGCCAAGTAGAACAAATAAATCCCTGTGCGGAAGACAAGAGGAGAGAACTGCTAGGAGTGATCTCTGAGCTGCACCAAAAAATGGAGACTTTGGATGTTAAAGTTCAAAGCCACGAAAGGTTCCTCAGTCTCAGGCAACATGTGGAGGATCTCCGAGAAAATATAGAGGTCCAGGTTCCTAAGACCAAAGACGAAAGCATTGACAAAGTGGAGCGCTATAAATCTTGTCAAGCTCTGCTTGCCCAGATGCTGTTGATCAAACCTCTGTGCCAAGAAGCCTCGGACGACCTTGAGAACATCTCAGCAGACCTTTACCCATCCCAGCTAACGGCTGAGCAAAAGAGACTCAGACAGAACCTTGACAGTCTTAACACTTGGGAGTTGGCTATTCAAAACAACCTTCAGATTGTGGAATGGGAAGTTCTTAAAGAAGTGCATTACCCCTCTGAACAAAAAGTAGTGCAAGATTTCCTCAAAGAGACAAACAGGCTGCTGGAGAAACCTTGCGAGGTGGAGCCCAAGCTAGGAGCTATTGACCAAGAATTCAGGAAGTGTCTTAATCTTAGGAGGACTGTTGAGGCTAGAATGTGGGTTCTAGAAGTTCTGAAAAACAAGAAAGGAGTTGGAAAAAATCAACGGCCTCAAAGGTTGAAACACCTTGCAGATTTGGCCAAAACTGTCTCAGACAACTGTGAGCAAAGGATGGTAAGACAGACTTGTTAATATCATATTAATTTCATCAATATAATTTACAAGTACCAAACTGGACTAAGTTTCCCAAAAGCATCTTAGTTCCTGTTAATATGAGCTTAACACTAAGATGTTTTTCGGAAACTGGGACAGACAAATAATGTTTGCATTGTAATGGTTTCTAACCCTCTGCTTTTCCCAGAACCATCTATCAGAAGCAAAGGAAATGCTGAAAAACTATACCACAGAGGTGTCCAGGGCCATTCGGTTCCTCCAGGAGGCTGAGTCAGTTCTACTCCCAACTGTTTGTTCTGCTAGGAGCTGTTCAGAAAGGCTTAAGGATATCCAACAGGCATTGTCAACATTAGACACAGAGTTCCAAAGCCATATAATCCAGCTTCAGACTCTCGCACCCTTCCACTCCATATTTTGCAAACAGAAATCTGAGCTTCTTCATGTGGAGGTCCTGAGTCACCTCTTGGTTCGAGAATCCACTCTTCAGGCCCAGGCCCAGCTCAGGCTTGAAGCTTTAAACAGGTACAATGTTTGTGGGATGCGTGTAGATTGGCACTACCATTTACATGAGTATTTAGTTAATATAGTATTTGTTTAACATTAAATCTGTTAATTTAAAAGCATTAACAGAGCAATAACATGTTATTAAATCTAAATATCACAGCATAGCAGTGTCTAACGCACGTTCTTCATTTAATTAGTGGCCTGACTACCACCAGTATAATTTAAGTAATATTAATTTGTGTTTATTTTAAATATTTAAAGCATTTGAAGCCTTTAAGCAGATATGCAAGTGGCAAGTTCTTCACAATGTATGCTGTTTTGCAATAAATCCTTTGGGAAAGTGTATCTCTGAATTTAAGCCAGTTTAGATTAGACTTAATAAAATGTGTTTTTTTCATTCATTCATTATCTGTAACCCTTATCCAGTTCAGGGTCTCGGTGGGTCCAGAGTCTACCTGGATTCTTTGGGCGCAAGGCGCGAATACACCCTGGAGTGGGCTCCAGTCCTTCACAGGGCAACACACACACTCACACATTCACTCACACACGGACACTTTTGAATCACCAATCCACCTACCAACGTGTGTTTTTGGACTGTGGGAGGAAAGCGGAGAACCCGGAGGAAACCCACGCGGACACAGGGAGAACACATCACACTCCTCACAGACAGTCACCTGGAGGAAACCCACGCAGACACAGAGAGAACACACCACACTCCTCACAGACAGTCACCCGGAGCAGGAATAGATCCCACAACTTCCAGGCCCCTGGAGCTGTGTGACTGCGACACTACTTGCTGTGCCATGTGCCGCCCTATTATCCAATTAGCTATGGCAATATATTTAGTAAAAATGTTTTCACAAAAAAAAAACAGCCAGAATAAGCTCCACTGTCTTAGATTTGGTCTATGCCTTTACAGCTGATTTATTCTTGAGTTATAAGCTAATGTGGGTAAGACTACAGCCATACGTTTATTGATTTGTTCTACGTTTTTTTTTTTTTTTTTTTAAACAGATGTGTTAACTCTCAGAGAACCATCCGTACACGCTATGAAGAATTATGCCAGGGAGTGAGGGATGCAGAAACAGTCCTGGTTGAGTGTGCTTCTAAAAAAATCACATGTCAGAAGGACTGTATTGACCAGCAGGAGAAACTCAAGGTAAGGAAATAAAGAGGACTCTGTTTTCTGTTTGGGTTGTACTAAAGTTTCCTGCAGTTTTAGTACTGCATTTTCCCTTCGCTTCTATCCACAGGCTCTGGTTGAAGAGGTGAACACCTTGCCGAGCAGACTAGAAGAACTGAGAGAATGGTGTCCGGTGCAAGGTTGCCGTGCCAACAGGGACGATGCTGTCAGCGCCCTCTGGGGTCAAGTGTCTAAACTTCAGAGATGCACCAGAGAATTACAAGCCAACTCAGAGGAAAGAGGAGAGGAATGGAAAGGAATCACAAAAAGTGTAAATTCCCCCCATTTCTTTTTCCTTATTCATTGTTAAATTTAGAAAATAATGAAGAATCACAGGAGAAAATAACTGATTGCTGATATTACACCAAGAAAGTAATGAGTGATGTAGCTTATGACCCGTCAGTGTATCCAGCCTTGTTTAATAGTGTTTGTAATGGATTTTTAAAATGCAAATATATAATTATTTCTTGTTCTCAGATGGAGCAAGCATCCATGGTCTTGGAGCAGATGGAGGGTGAGATACCAGAGTTCGACAGAGGGAAGGCCACAGGAGACGAGCTTCAAGAGTTGCTGCAGTTTTGGTCTCAGTACCAGGAGCGACTCGACTGCCAGCACCGGGCCCTGTCTGCACTGGAATTGCGGGTCGCTCGACTACTGGGAGTCCCCGCTCACTTGGAGCAGGCCCCGTCCATTCCACTCTGTCAGCAGCTGCAAAACATGCAGGAGCGCTATCGCAGGTAAGAGGGCAGGAATTCCAATATATGGGTTGAGTTTTGATTTTGTTGCTTAGAGTAACTATGTTTTTTTGTGTTATGTTACGGTTTAGCTTTATTATACAATAGCATCTCTATTGTAAACATAATCAGGGACACAACTGTTGTTTTCTTTCTTTGTTTTTTTTGTTTGTTTGTTGATGAGGCCGTATTTCTCATCAATGAGAACATTAGTACATTATAAACAAATTATAATATTGTGTGTTATATCACTATAATATACATTTTAACTATGCAAATATACAGTAGGGTGGCACGGTGGTGCAGCAGGTAGTATCGCAGTCACACAGCTCCAGGGGCCTGGAGGCTGTGGGTTTGATTCCCGCTCCGGGTGACTGTCTGTAAGGAGTGTGGTGTGTTCTCCCTGTGTCTGCGTGGGTTTCCTCCGGGTGACTGTCTGTGAGGAGTGTGGTGTGTTCTCCCTGTGTCTGCGTGGGTTTCCTCCGGGTGACTGTCTGTGAGGAGTGTGGTGTGTTCTGTCTGTGTCTGCGTGGGTTTCCTCCGGGTGATTGTCGGTGAGGAGTGTGGTGTGTTCTCGCTGTGTCTGCATGGGTTTCCTCCGGGTGACTGCCAGTGAGGAGTGTGGTGTGTTCTCTCTGTGTCTGCGTGGGTTTCCTCCGGGTGACTGCCAGTGAGGAGTGTGGTGTGTTCTCTCTGTGTCTGCGTGGGTTTCCTCCGGGTGACTGTCAGAGAGGAGTGTGGTGTGTTCTCTCTGTGTCTGCGTGGGTTTCCTCCGGGTGACTGTCTGTGAGGAGTGTGGGTTTCCTCCGGGTGCTCCGGTTTCCTCCCACGGTCCAAAAAACACACGTTGGTAGGTGGATTGGCGACTCAAAAGTGTCCGTAGGTGTGAGTGAATGTGTGTGTGTAGCCCTGTGAAGTACTGGCGCCCCCTCCAGGGTGTATTCCCGCCTTGTGCCCAATGATTCCAGGTAGGCTCTGGACCCACCGCGACCCTGAACTGGATGAGGGTTACAAACAATGAATGAATGAAATATACAGTAGAAATCTGAGTATGTTCTGATTCTGATAAAGAAATGCTTGAGCTAAGGGAAAATGTTCTCTCATTAATATTGTGATTGTGAGGGAAAAGTAAAAGAGAAAAAGAGTATATTGAAAGCAAGATAGAAAGAAGAATAGCACATACAGAACAGGAACACTGAATATAGTGTAAAGTTTTGTGTTATAAGGTTAAACTTTCCCACTTAAAATATGAAAGCGATTAAATAATGTGTGTCAGCTGTGTGATTTAAAACTGTGGTAACTATGATGTCATAGAAAATGACGAACTTTTCATCACTATGTGGTGCTATGAATATCTTGTATTGTTGACCATGTCCCACCGATGTATTCCACATGATTTTACACTTCACCAGGCCTGCTTGGGAAAGTGGGTCGGCTGTGGACTGCCAGTGTTACATTCCACAGTGAGCAATCTTTCAATTCCACTGCTTGAAGCAGTGCCGAAACATGGGCTTGTTTTTGTTTATTTTTGTTTGTTTCACTTGCTTTTTCAAAGTAAATTTTCTGTGAAAACGGTTTCTACAGGTGCAGAGGTGGGTAGTAGCTTCTTACATTTATATAAATACGTACCCTTCAGTAAAGTTTTGATGGATTGGTATTTCCAAATCAGGACTTAAACTTCTACTTAATTTTAGTAGTAAACAAAATAATGTGAACGGAACTAAACTACATTAGTGTTGACATGTATTTACTGAGGTACTTCCTCTGCTGATGGGTGCTGGCTTTTGTAAGAAGTTCTATGGCACATAATACAACATCCTCAGTATTGTCTACTGCTTTACACAGCGGGTCTCCTGGTGATAAGTGAACTCTGACCTCTTTGCCCCACAGTTTGAAGGAGCGTAGTGCCAGGGGTCGTAAGGCTGCTGCAGTTGAGATGGAGGACCGTGAGAAGGTGCGTGAGGAGCTGCAAGGTGTTCGGGAGTGGCTTGTGGCTGCAGTGACTTTGTTGACAGCTCTGGAGAACACACCCAGCACCAAGCGACTCCAGGTGAGTCACTGATTAAAACTGACCAACTGTAGGGTCCTTCCCTTTTAAGAATAGTGATAAAGAGCTCATAGTTGCATTAGTGAAATCAAGTGCTGGTGTCGGATACTTAGTTCTGTGTCACAAAAGCTGCTCCAACTAATCCCAAGGCTTCAGCACCAATCCACTGCATGTCAGCTCAGTACTGAGTGGCTTAATACCCCTCACGGCTATGCTCTGTATAAATCTCTGGGGAAATTATGCGAACTGTGTTCACGTTTGTTCAACCTTAGAGTAGATTAATTCACACGTGTTCGTATATTCAGTGTGCGGGGTCGTTTATGAGGTCAGTTAATGCAGCTCCTTCACTCGTTTGTACATTTATGTCCCGAGCTTTGCTAGTAGTGATGGTGCTAATGAGCGTTGGGGGGGATGGTGTCATAACAATGCTTCATTTGTTGCTGACCTAAATTAGCAATCACTATCCGCTCCAACAGGAACCGTTATAAACAAACAGTCTCTGACCACTATGTTCTGGAAAACCCAATACATTTTAAAGGGCCCAAAACAATAGTGAAATAAACTCATGCATGGTGTAATTTTGATGTAGTATATATTTATATTTCTATTGACTCATTCCACAACGTAATGTCTTGCTATTTCATAATAATTAATTTGTTTATTTATTATTTTATACATCTTCATTATGATCGGGACTGTGGTGGGTCTGAAACCCACCCAGAATCACTTTGGTCAAGGCAGGAACACAAAATCAAAATAATTATATTTTTATTGACATTTAAAAAATATTTACATGTATTTTCAATACAGGAGGTCCTTGGGTTACGTCAGTCCCGAGTTACGATGTTTCGTGGTTACGACACATCTCCCATTTACTGTATAAAGCCTTGTTTCGACTTCAGTGGTTTTACGTCGTAAACGTCGTAACGTGAACTTTGTGTGTGGTGTGTGTGGCACGGCTCGGGACCGAGGAGGATAGGTGTTAGCATAGGATAAGTGCGTACAGTATGTTATTTACGTACAGTATGTACGTATGCTCCGACTTACACCGAAAAACGGTTTACGACGCGACGTAGGAACGGATCAACGTCGTAAGTTGAAGACCCCCTGTATATTACTTTACAATAATACACACATAATCACATTCCTAATGCAGTATGCCAATATTTCAGCTTAATAAGTTTAATAAGTCAAACAGAAGGACAAAGGAAAACTTGGACTTGCCTTTTATTGGATAGACGTTTTAGCTCTGTTGTATTCCCTCTGGAATGGGACTGTTCAGTTGAGCTTTGATAAAAACAAAGCAGTCATACAGGAGTCTTGCTCTCTGCCGTGTACAGTGCCCCAGTGGCGGTCAGTTTTACATTTCATGGTTTAAATAATGCGTTAATGGCCTTCTCCACTGAGGGACTGTTTGGTTTGAATAGAGTGCTCTCAAACAATGTGACTCACTTCAGAGCGGCCGTTATTCCGACTCCAGGCTCAGTTCCAGGTCAGACCCAAGCTTTTTATATCAGTGCAGGGGAATTTTCATTGACAACACAGCTCTTCTTTGACTTCTTTGGCAACTGCAATTTGTTTTCTCTTTCCTTACATTCTAATATGCTCAGCATATTCATTTACTCTCTCTCTCTCTCTCTCTCTCTCTCTCTCTCTCTCTCTCTCTCTCTCTCTCTCTCTCTCACACACACACACACACACACACTTTCTCTCTGTCTCTCAGTTTCTTTCTACTGTCAGGCATCTTACAGAGGTACAGTGTCGCATTGATAAAAAAAGCTTAGTCACCGCCAGCACTTTAAAAACTCATGCATCATGCTGTTCTCACAGTGTACAAACAACTGATGGCCACCAGAATCTGAAGAGTATTAATAGGCATAAGTAATCATTAATAGGGATAATAGGCACAGGGAATAAATAAATAAATAAATTATCCAGTCTTGTTCAGTTGTTGTCTTTTCTGCTTCTTCTTGTTTGATATCTTTTTTCTCAGTAAGTGCTTCTTGCCCTCTCCATATCCTTTCAGACCCATAGTGTTTATTTGCTCTTTTCACAGTGGATAGATGAACACAAATATTTGTGGATGTGTTCAGATCTGAGGATGATAGTGGAACTTGATTTTCTTCTTCTCTCAAAGCTGTACGTCTACAACTGTGGGGGGAACTGCTGTTCTTTTTGGTTTGTTTATGTTCAGAAGCTCAGCATATTTAAAGGTGGAAATGGTACGTTTGAGTAAAAAAAGACTGCTTTTTTTCACTGTTTGAATTAGCACAGAAACCCATTTGTAACTTGAGTTGTTTAGTTTTGTAGCACTTTAGGTCTATGTTTACTTTCATATACTTAGTTTCATGCATCTCGTGAATTTGGAGATGTTTCCACCATAAGTAATGAGAAAGAGGAATGTAAGTCAGAATTTGGAACAGGAATAGAGCAATATCATCACCTCGGTTCATGCTTTTCAACATTTGGAGGTCTCTTTGTTGTTTAAACTCCTAGAGAGTAAGCCTAGCATACTGTACCGAGACACTTTGTTGTTGTTTTTTTTTTTTTTTTTTTTTTTAGCTATTTACTGACAGTAGGGCTTCGTAAACACAGTCTGTGCCAACAGACTGGACAGCAGCAAATTCTGTTTATCTGATGAGGTGTTAGGGTGCAGCACTATGTCTCGCATGGCTGTTATGAGTCCATTTTGATCTGTATTGTTTAATGCTATGTTTGAGGGCCTGTTTTGTAATTTCTCGTGTTCTGCTGAGTATTGTTTTGTGTCTAATCTCCTCAGAAACAGAAAAGAAGCTGTACTTACTGGCTGTTTTGATGGAAAATAAAATGGACGTTTTTGTCACTGTACACCTGGCTGGCAAATAGATACTCATCGCCTATGGCCAAGAGTGATATCATCACTCATACACAACCATACACACACACACACACACAAAGTCTTTCAAAACAACTTAGTATCCGTTGGATCCTCCATCGCGATCTACCTTTTCAACTTCTCTGTTTAGGTCAGTTTTAGTGTCTTGTTGGTATCTTTTATTATGGACTTGGTCTCAAATATCTCATTAGAATGTGAATGGATTGGGCTGAGTATTATCTGCCGCTCGAGGCTGAAAGGTGAAGAGAGCTGATGCTTAGCAGCAGAGAGAAAGAAGAGAAAGGGCTTTAGGGAGCAGTGCATGGGATTCAGTGAAGTGGAGCAAAGGAACTAGCAGAAACTCACACAAACTCAGCGGTAAGATGCAGCATCAGAAATACCTCATTATAAATGCGGTTTGCTTTTAAAAGTGAGTGTAATTTATACAGTGAATATGGTCTGAGCCTGAGCTGTTCTGATTTGTGTGAGGTTTTTTTGTGCTGCTTGGGTTCACTGCTGCGAAAAGCAGTCATTTGTAGATGTTTTTTGGCTAAAATGCAATATTTTCAATCTGAAATGAAATATATTAACAGCTTCAGTGTTTCTTTCAGTCTTTTCCGTAGTTTTTGGAACATTGCTGTGTGAATTTGATTGCATTCAGCAATAGTAGCATTAGTGAGGTCAGGTACCATTGTTGAATGATTAGTTCTGGATCACAAACGGCGCTCCAGCTTATCTCAACGGTATTGGATTACTCCATTTCGCTATTACTCCATGCCAGGGAGCACAGTTCCACTGCTTAGGAGCTGCACACACTTTACACATGGCAATGGGCATGGTGAGATTAGGCTCCTGTACAGCCTAGTACGCTTGGAAGTCCACAAACATATTCTTTTGCTGGTGTGTTTACCTGATACAGCCATACTAGATGTCAGATCAGGACCATCTCTATCTTTAAACTTCTTATGTGTCTGTTATTGATTGCTTTGTTCACCCCCCCCGATCCCTGTAGGAAGTCCACTCAGAGCTGTGTACCCAGAAGGCTGTGCTGCGGCGCATCATGGACGGGTTGAGGATGAAATACTCAGACATGTACACTCTGGTTCCTATGGAGATAGAGGGTCCATTACAGGAAGTCTCACTCTCATTACAGGAAGTGGAGGAGCAGGTAATTTTCATTTTCTACAGGGAATACACTTTACAAACACACACACACACACACACACACACACACAGTTCAATCCCCAAGACTGCTGAAAACATCCACGGCTGAAGTGCTCTTGAGCAAGGCACTGAACCCACAACTGCTCCCCGGGCGCCGGGAATACCTGTTCCTCCGCTCTGGGTGTGTCTGTGTTCACATCCCCTAGTGCACTAGAGTGTGGGTGTGGGTGTGGGTGTGTGTGTGTGTGTGTGTGTGTGTGTTTGTTTGCTGCCACAGATGGGTTAAATGCAGAAGACACATTTCGTTGTACGATGTCCAATGACAAATAATTGCACATTAGCATCCTGAACATAAATATTGTTAGATACTTGTTGGTTGTGAAATGACTGTTTGCTCTTTTAAGGGTTAATTCCTTCCCGATGATTGACTTCTGCTTCATTTTTTCTCTCAGGTGGAAGAGGCGGTGGAGAAGAGTGGTCCTCTGCACAGACTGGACGCTAAACTGTCTGAGATCAGAGCCGGCTTAGAGTCAGTGCAGATCAGACTGGAGCAAAAGTCTCCGAACATCCCAGAGGCTGAGAACACACAAAAGGTCTGATCCACACACTGATCATAGTAGAGCTAGAGTTTACACTGCCACTCTACAGTTAAAATGAGGAGGTCTCAAGGCATTGACGGGACCATGTCATATAAACTGAATTTATTTATTTGATTTTTTCCAAATAAACCACATGATATAGTGCACGGGATGTGTCCATTTTCAAACCATTCACTCTCTAGTCCATGTGCTGTACATTCGATCCTCTGTATCTGTGGGGGCTTGGATCCAGGACCCCTTATAGATACCAACAACTGCAGATGCCCAAGGCCCTTATATAACATTTGTAGTGTTTGTATATAAACCTTGCACATTCTTCTTTGTAATTTAAATATATTCCAATTTTTTTAGAATGCCGAATACAACTTAAATGTTGTAATGCAGTGTTTAGGGAACAATGGCAAGAAAATAATCTGTACATGTTCAGCACAGAAGCAACAGTGATAGCTTACCCATGTAGCACATGTTAAACAAATGAAAGCAAGGTTAACAATGCTCAAATAGCAAGTGCTGAGTACTAAGGTCATGTAAAAATGGCTGGAGGCTTCAGCTGTGTTTTTGATAATTTTCTATTTAGTTGTTAAATGCACAGATGCGAAACCCATGCGATCACTCAGACATTATTTCTATAAACAATTTACATAAAAAATGGGAATGCACCCTTTACTTAATTCAGCTACCAGATTTTTAGTTGTTCAAAAATAACTTGTTTAGTCTCCATTTATTTTAAAATTTAAAAAAAGCATCTAAAGAAATGGGGCGGCACGGTCTGTGAGGGGTGTGGTGTGTTCTCTCTGTGTGTGGGTTTCCTCCGGGTGACTGTCTGTGAGGGGTGTGGTGTGTTCTCTCTGTGTGTGGGTTTCCTCCGGGTGACTGTCTGTGAGGAGTGTGATGTGTTCTCTCAGTGTCTGTGTGGGTTTCCTCCGGGTGACTGTCTGTGAGGAGTGTGGTGTGTTCTCCCTGTGTCTGCGTGGGTTTCCTCCGGGTGACTGTCTGTGAGGAGTGTGGTGTGTTCTCCCTGTGTCTGTGTGGGTTTCCTCCGGGTGACTGTCTGTGAGGAGTGTGGTGTGTTCTCCCTGTGTCTGCGTGGGTTTCCTCCGGGTGACTGTCTGTGAGGAGTGTGGTGTGTTCTCCCTGTGTCTGCGTGGGTTTCCTCCGGGTGACTGTCTGTGAGGAGTGTGGTGTGTTCTCCCAGTGGCTGCGCGGGTTTCCTCTGGGTGACTGTCTGTGAGGAGTGTGGTGTGTTCTCCCTGTGTCTGCGTGGGTTTCCTCCGGGTGACTGTCTGTGAGGAGTGTGGTGTGTTCTCCCTGTGTCTGCGTGGGTTTCCTCTGGGTGACTGTCTGTGAGGAGTTGGTGTGTTCTCCCTGTGTCTGCGTGGGTTTCCTCCAGGTGACTGTCTGTGAGGAGTGTGGTGTGTTCTCTCTGTGTCTGCGTGGGTTTCCTCCGGGTGACTGTCTGTGAGGAGTGTGGTGTGTTCTTCCTGTGTCTGCGTGGGTTTCCTCCGGGTGACTGTCTGTGAAGAGTGTGGTGTGTTCTCCCTGTGTCTGTGTGGGTTTCCTCCGGGTGACTGTCTGTGAGGAGTGTGGTGTGTTCTCCCTGTGTCTGTGTGGGTTTCCTCCGGGTGACTGTCTGTGAGGAGTGTGGTGTGTTCTCCCTGTGTCTGTGTGGGTTTCCTCCGGGTGCTCTGGTTTCCTGCCACAGTCCAAAAACACACGTTGGTAGGTGGATTGGTGACTCAAAAGTATCCGTAGGTGTGAGTGAATGTGTGTGTCTGTGTAGCCCTGTGAAGGACTGGTGCCCCCTCCAGGGTGTATTCCCGCCTTGCGCCCAATGATTCCAGGTAGACTCTGGACCCACCGCGACCCTGAACTGGATAAGGCTTACAGATAATGAATGAATGAATCTAAAGGAATGGGCACTGAATGGAGCAGCTGAACATGAGCATAAGGGCTCTGGGTCATTCCAGAGAACACAATTTCACTGTTTCATAGCCCAATGCTGGGAGGGCTTATACCCCTCTGACCAACGCTTGACACTGAGCAAAGGTGACCTTAAGCTCTTACACAGCTGTTCAAGAGCATGCCATTCTGTTGGTTAGTGTTTTGAATGGAGATTATAGCAGTTGTGTTTGTGCACAACACAGCATCTGTATACACACTGGGTGAACCTTAATGTAGCTGTATACATCAATGAATATCAAAATCTATAAACAATATTTTGGAAAACGTGACCGTGGTCCAATGAACTGTACATAATTTGACCAGTAAATGGACGTCCAGAGACAAATGATCAAATGAACAAAACACAATGGAGACTTTCTGAAGTCTGTATTACAAAAGTTAGCATCTTTCTTCTTCCCAAAGCGTGTGTGGGATGAGTTGGACGGTCTGCACTCTCGGCTGGCGGCGGTGGAGGTGGAGCTCCAGGACATCAGCGAGGAGAAGCCAGAGGAGGCACGGGTCCTCATGGAGAGACAGGTTCAGACTCAGCAGCTTCACACGAGACTGACTAAACTGGCCGAGGAGAGGACAACGTTCCTCAGCAAGGTCAGCATGTGCTACCTGTTTGAAAAAAAAAATGTTTTATGACATTGCCCTGTTCTGTTTTGGAGCACATTATGTGTCAAAAGCAGCAAGAAACCAGCATGATTTTTAACATCAAGAATGTTAACACAATATAAGCGCCATGTGATACACTTCCCTCAGATGCGAGGCTGGCTGCAGGACCATGAGGAGATGGTGAAAGGTTCTCAGAGCTGGATTAGAGAAGCTCAGTCATGGATCACTACTCCCTGCACATACACCACAGCCAAATGTCTGGATGGCCACATTAATGCTTTACAGGTGACAGGGTTGGCTGTACGACCCATATTCATTTTAAGTAGTGCCACTATCTAGAATGGTAAATTTATATACGTTGTTGATATCTTTTTACCCGGTAATCGATGTATATTTTCCTGTAGATGGTTCTGGATGACTCCGAGCAGATCCGCCGGACTCTTCAGGGTTTTGAAAGTGTGTTAAAGGAGATGCAGAATGTGTGTGATGTTAGCAGACTGCAGCAGGAGCTGAATGATGCAGACCAGCGAGTGGCTAACATGCAGCAAAACCTGCTAGAACCTTTATCTCAGCTAGAACACGCTGCTGCTGTGAGTACACACACACGCCCATGCACTACCTGTACCTCTTTAGTCAACACTTCTTTAAAGCTTAGGCCTGTAGAAGAGGCTTAGAGTGTATGTCTACCAATGTGCAGCATCTTAACCTTACTCACATCACACATTCTACCAAGGTTGTTTCAACCACAGATGTGCTAATTATGAAGCAGCTGTTTTACATGAATGACCTCCACAGGAAGTGGACGCCATGGAGTCTGAGCTGAGGATCATGGAGAAAGATGTTACTGACCTCAGGTCAGCGCTGACTTCAAAGGATGGTATCACCCAGGACAAGCTCAAGGTGTGTGTGTGTGTGTGAGTGTGTGTGTGTGTGTGTGTGTGTGTGTGTGTGATTTTGCAACAGCAGACACAACAGAAGTGCCGTGTTGTGTGGGCACTGTTGTTCATTTTGATTAGATATGATTATACACGTGTGTTTGGACAGGCTGCGGAAGGCAGGATTGAGCTGATGAAGCGGACAATAGCCGAGATGCAGAGCTGTAAATCTGGACTGTGTTTACCTGATGGAGCAGAGAACACTCTCACTGTGTTTAAGAGTGCTGAATTATTAATGAATAAGCTCCTGGAGTTAGACCAGGTACATGCACCCACACACAGATGTTTGTATTACTGTCTTTGTAGGATATGTTTTAATCTATTCATTCATTCATTCATTATCTGTAACCCTTATCCAGTTCAGGGTCGCGGTGGGTCCAGAGCCTACCTGGAATCATTGGCCGCAAGGCGGGAATACACCCTGGAGGGGGCGCCAGTCCTTCACAGGGCAACACACACACACTCACACATTCACTCACACACTCACACCTACGGACACTTTTGAGTCGCTAATCCACCTACCAACGTGTGTTTTTGGACTGTGGGAGGAAACCGGAGCACCCGGAGGAAACCCACACTCCTCACAGACAGTCACCCGGAGGAAACCCACACAGACACAGGGAGAACACACCACACTCCTCACAGACAGTCACCCGGAGGAAACCCACACGGACACAGGGAGAACACACCACACTCCTCACAGACAGTCACCCGGAGCGGGAATCGAACCCACAACCTCCAGGTCCCTGGAGCTGTGTGACTGCGACACTACCTGCTGCGCCACCGTGCCGCCCTGTTTTAATCTATATAAGTACATTTGTAGGATATATATTTTACTTAGTACTTACAGCCACTAAATGCAACTGTATTGAGGGGATATATTATGAGAAAAATGTTTTTGAATGTACTAGCACAAGATTTTTGGGACCTTAATCTCACCAAGACACACCATGCGAAATAAAACAAACGAGTCAGTTCTCTGTGGGCTGCGTACGTCTGAAAACACTGGGTAAAATTAGTTTTTTTAGTTTTCACACAATGCAGGCAGAGTTGTCTTGCCTTGCCTTCTGGGTTTCTCAAATCAAAGCACTGGACCCATGTTGTGCGAGGGTGCGAAGACGAGTTTAAACAGAGAAAAGCAAACACAAGGTGCATTGACAAATAACGGTACTGAGTAAAAAAATGGAGACAAAGAGAACAGAGAAGAAAGAACAGGGTGAAAATGGTTGTCCCACTGAGCGAAGCTGTGAGTCACTATCGTTTAACAGAACAGGCACTGAAGCCGGCTTTTCTGATTAGACGGGGAGAACACAGCTGCGGGGTTTAATCCTTGTGGTATTTTGCACAAATTCTTCTACATTGAACTATTTCACATCCAAACACTCTGAGTAACTCTCTCAACAGCCGTACAAGGCAGACTTTATTAAAATGTATTGGGATTTTAGTAAAGCAACTGCCTAAAAAAACATCCTGTTTATCCCAAATGCAGTCAGTCATCTGAGAAAGGTTTGGTGTCAGAAGTTAAGGGTTGTACTGAGCTAATGTGGATTGTAAGCCTTTAGTTTGGTGGTTTCTGACTGGTGTATGACATTCTGTTTTCTGTGAACATGCAGTACTGTACATAGGCTTTAGGCACTTGAGAAAAAGAGATTTATAAATCTGATTATCTGAGCAGTAAGGGTTTATTTTCTCAAAAGAAACAATCATTGAAAAAATAGAAAATATTAGTATAAAAAAACCTTTATTACTTTAAACATTGTAAATACGTTTATTCAAGCACCAAATGTTTGGACACACCCACTCAGGGAGGGGTTTGTTTGTTTTGGGCTATTTTCCATGTGTTGTGAATGTACAGTACCAGTCAAAAGTTTGGACATCTTCTCGTTCATTGGTTTTCTTTGTTGTTTTTTAATATTCTACATTGTAAATGAAAATGGAAGACATATGGAATTATGTAGTAAACAAAAGTGTTAAACAAACCAGAATGTTTTATATCAAATATTTTATTTGACGACAGCTTTGCACACACTCTGCCGTCACCTGTTCACACTTCAGTGAACAGCTGTGGCCTCATCAAGAGTTAATTTGTAGACCTCCTCGTTTGTGTTTGAGACCATAACTTGGATTGTGCAGATTTCTGTACAGTGAACAGCCCTATTCCACCAGTGACTAATAAAAAGATGTGTCCAAACTTTTGACTGGTACTGTATATTGAGAAGATGAATTATTTTAAATAACAATAATAATTGTAGGTGCCTGAGACGTTTGCAGTGTAGTTCAGTATTCCTTCTCTAGTGCTCCCTCTCTCGCTCACTTTCTCTCTCTCGCACTTTGTAGCTGGTTTTGGAACACACAGTTGTGGTAGAGGAACCTCCTGCTGCAGTGAGTGAGAAGCCCACCCTCAGTGTCCCCCCCACCATTGCTGAAGAGGAATCACAGGTAAGACATTTTTTTTATTTGTAATGTAAAAAGATGATTTAACAAAGCTGTATGCGTTTTTAGATGGAAAGCATCTCACGGAACTGATTCGTAACTCACTGTGTGTCCTTGTTATTTGGTGTCTCTCATTCATTCATTCATTTTCTGTAAGCGCTTATCAGATAGCGGAATCATTGAGCGCAAGGCGGGAATACACTCACACATTCACTCACACACTCACACATTCACTCACACACTCACACCTACGGATACATTTGAGTTGCCAATCTACCTACCACGTGGACACAGGGAGAACACACCACACTCCTCACAGACAGTCACCTGGAGGAAACCCACGTGGACACAGGGAGAACACACCACACTCCTCACAGACAGTCACCCGGAGGAAACCCACGCAGACACAGGGAGAATACACCACACTCCTCACAGACAGTCACCTGGAGGAAACCCACGTGGACACAGGGAGAACACACCACACTCCTCACAGACAGTCACCTGGAGGAAACCCACGTGGACACAGGGAGAACACACCACACTCCTCACAGACAGTCACCCGGAGGAAACCCACACGGACACAGGGAGAACACACCACACTCCTCACAGACAGTCACCCGGAGGAAACCCACACGGACACAGGGAGAGCACACCACACTCCTCACAGACAGTCACCTGGAGGAAACCCACGCGGACACAGGGAGAGCACACCACACTCCTCACAGACAGTCACCCGGAGGAAACCCACGCGGACACAGAGAGAACACACCACACTCCTCACAGACAGTCACCCAGAGGAAACCCACGCAGACACAGGGAGAACACACCACACTCCTCACAGACAGTCACCTGGAGGAAACCCACACGGACACAGGGAGAGCACACCACACTCCTCACAGACAGTCACCCAGAGGAAACCCACGCAGACACAGGGAGAACACACCACACTCCTCACAGACAGTCACCCGGAGGAAACCCACGCGGACACAGGGAGAGCACACCACACTCCTCACAGACAGTCACCCAGAGGAAACCCACGCAGACACAGGGAGAACACACCACACTCCTCACAGACAGTCACCCGGAGGAAACCCACACGGACACAGGGAGAGCACACCACACTCCTCACAGACAGTCACCCAGAGGAAACCCACGCAGACACAGGGAGAACACACCACACTCCTCACAGACAGTCACCCGGAGGAAACCCATGCAGACACGGGGAGAACACACCACACTCCTCACAGACAGTCACCCGGAGGAAACCCACACAGACACAGGGAGAACACACCACACTCCTCACAGACAGTCACCCGGAGGAAACCCACGCAGACACAGGGAGAACACACCACACTCCTCACAGACAGTGACACGGAGCAGGAATCGAACCCACATCCTCCAGGTCCCTGGAGCTGTGTGACTGCGACACTAACCTGCTGCACCACCGTGCCGCCCTGGTGTTTAAAAATCTTCAAACACACTAATAAAAATGTACTGTCCTTTGCACCTCTGTGGCCTTTTACCGTAGCTCTGAGGAACCTGGTTTCTAAAGCAGTGCTAACTGCCGTCTGCAGGTGTGTGCACCCAACATTAAACCAATGAGAGAAAACATTGAAGCGCATATATTCCATATCTTAATCCGTTTCACTAAGATCAGTTTGTGGACATGCGCATACAGTAGCTGGGTCCTGCTTTCAGTTAGGTTCTGTAACCAATTTTGTTTACTATTTATGTGTGTGTGTGTGTGTGTGTGTGTGTGTGTGTGTGTGTGTGTGTGTGTGTGTGTGTGTGTGTGTGTCTCTTTAGGACAGTGGACTGGAGCAGGGCCAGATTGAGATTGCCCATGTAAAGGATGATGTGCTGAGTAAATCTGGTGCTGTGCTAATGACCGTAGGAGAGTCCAGTCCAGAACAGAGGCTCAACTGGGCCACAGAGAAGACTGACCAGTCTACATCCCATACACAGGTTACAACACACACACACAAACACTAACATCAGTAATATAAGCATTATACCCTCAGGAAATTATGGGTCTGATTCCCAGAGATGGCAGGGCTGTCCTTTGTTTGAGCTTTTAATATTCTCCTACAACCTTGTTGAGCTGGCTGATGTGAACCTGATGCACATGACTCTGAGGACGCTTGTGGCCGGTCTCACCCTCTCAGCTTGGTAGCATCATGTGATTGGAGCACACTGTACAATGTATAACCAGAACTTAGAAGTAGACACCTGCCCCCTCAGTGTGTCTTCTGAAATGAAGGACATTAATAGGTAGGTTTGTCTCCCTCCGTTTCCTGCTGTAACACTGTCTGCTCCTCTCGGAAGACTTTATGCTAGCTGTTGGACACATTGCTGTCAGGATTTGATTGCAGTCAGCCTCAAGAACATTAGTGATATGTGATTCTGGTAACTGATGATGCATGATTCATTGTGGATCACAAACACTACTCCAGCTCTTTTCTGTGGAGCTCTATTACTCTAAAGAATGCAGCTCCACTGCTTCACAGCCTAGTGCTTCCTGGGGTGGGGGCTTTGTATCCCTCGGGAACGTACTTGACGTGTGTCTGCTCCAGAGCATCACGTTCTATTGGTCATTGTTTTTTCTGTGGAGATTACACAAGCTGAGTGTGCACAGTTTGAAAACGTGGACCTCATTAGATGAGGTGTCTACAAACATTGGGACGTATTATTATGGATTTGCCACACAGAGGGATTTGTGTCCCTTATTAACAACTCATTACATAACGTCAGATTTATTCCATTTAGTTCTAAAGCTCAGAAGTGTGAGGCTGTGTTTTGTAACGGCTGTGTTACACAGCAGTATGAATAGTGATGAGTGTGTGTGTGTGTTCAACATGACAAAGCAGCAGCCCTGGCTCGAGGAGGAGGAGGAGGAGGAGGAAGAGGATATATTTGTGGATGTAAGAGAAGAGGAAGATGACGATGATGATGAGTATGTGGACGCTAGAGCAGAAATTGAAGGACATGGAATATCTTCTTGCTCCTCAGACTGTGAGACTTGTATCTTGGAGGTAAAAGGAGGTTCCTACAGGATCAATCACTTTCCTGAACTTTCTCTTCTTCTTCTTCTTCTTCTTCATTCAATCATTTATCGCTTTATTTCTGATCTTCTTCACAGTCTTATTTTCCTTATACATTTTCATCCTTCTTACTGATAATACTTGGGCATTATCAGATTTATACTAAGCAATAATTACAGGAAGAAATGCTAACTTTCATGACGGTTATTAAATCACAGAATTATGGCTTGTTGCATTATCATTTCCAAGATCTTTGTTAATAACTGTTGTATTGACTATAATGTTTGGAGTGTAATGTATTATTTTTATTTATTTATTTATTTATTTATTGATGTATGAATAATCATTTCCTAGCTGCAGCATCCCAGTTAGCATGTCAGTGTTAGCTTATATGTGTGCTGGTATCTAATGTGATACTACAGCCCTTTCCATATAAAACACTACATAATATAATTGTAAAAAACCTTGTCCAAACTAGTGTTGCACGATATATCGATACTAGAAATGTATCTCAATACTTTGTCGTTAAAAACGATACCATACCACATTTAATGAGTACCGGTACTTTAAGAAGAAGTGTTTTAAAATAAGAGCTGTATTCCCATTGAGTGCCACACCACAGCGTGTGTCTCCTCTCCCTCCATTAAGGATTTTGCTGCTAGTTTAACGACTTTTCAGACATTCTAGTGAGTTATTTAAAAACCGATTAGCACCAGCGACTTTCTGTACAAACCTTAACTACTATTTATAGAAGAGAATCACCTGTAGGACAACTCGTTAGAACATGAGCGGGAGACACAGCTCTCTCTCCGCGGCTTCTCTGCTCCTGGAGAACGGAGCTCCGGGAGACACAGCTCCCTCGAAGCGGCTCGTCTGCTCCAGAGACGGAGCAGCACAGTCGGTCCACGCTACAGCTCACGCCGATCAGAATAAGCAGCGAATGTGTAAAAAGTGCTGCCAAAGATAGGTTTGCTTCCTTTTATGTTGAATTTATTCCTTTTTCGGAACTGAGATCACAATTGATTGAGGCATTCCGTTTTAATCAAGTCTTATGAATGTATGACATAGGGTCGAAGGCGCAGGAATGGTGAAACGTCACGTGTGGCAGATACCAGCGTTTTTGCCGACCGCCCTCAGCTTTAGAGAACATAGCTACATTACTTCTCCTGATGTTTTAGGTTTTTGCCATGGTATCGTTTCAGTACCGGTATTGAGATATTTAGGCAGGTATCGTATCGAAAGTCATAATTTTGGTATCGTGACAACACTAGGCCAAACTTACTTTGGCAACTTCCTAGCAACAACTTGGGACACCTTAGGAACGTGTAATACCAAACCATAATGTGGTTGGTGTGGCACAGTGGATGTCTCAAACCTGTAATACGTCAGCAAAGACCTGAAAAACATAGCAAACACTTCCCTGCACAAACAGTTTCACCTTACTGACGATGTAGTAACAGCTTAGCGACTGCCTGGAAACCCTAGCAACATCTGGGAAAGAACTAGCGTAATTACCCCAAGTTCCGGCCACTTTAATTACAATATTGGAAATCTTAGCTAACTGTAAATAAATAGAAGTACTTTACTCACTCAAATCAACATTTTTCAGGAGTCAAATATGTGTAGATTAATGTACAAGACTTGCTTGACTTTGAAAGAAAAAACGCTTTTGTTTAAGTAGGTGCTAATACTGCTAAGATTATTGGTGCCCCCTAACTCCTAACAACCTCCCCTGCTTGTGACAGTCAAACGAGACAGTAGCGACCACATTCAGTGGTTTTGAGAGGTTCACAATGAGATTATGTTTGTCCTGTGTTGGTATCCGTACTCTACATGTAAGGATTAAAATGGCGGTAGATTTTCCCCTCAGAGAAAAGGAAGCTAACCGCTAAGCTAACTTTTACACTGAGGGAAATACCTGTCGCGAAATGGAAATGTGTTGTGTTCCACATGCAGTTTTGCACACAAAGAATTACAACACTGTTAGAGATACTTAAATATTGTTTAGGTATGTGATTTTTTTTTTTGCAAGACTGATGTTTAAATGCCCTACTAAGGCTGGAACTTATGTTTTATTGTTTTACCCAATGCGATTGGTGAAGAGAGAGAGCGGAATGGCACCATATACAGCAGTGGCCGGAATTAGGGAAAAGACTGATATACGTTTTCTTCAGGAAATTAATATATTCATTTCTAATTAATTTAAATTTGGCATATTTCACAAGGTAACACAGTTGTAAGCTAATGCGATGACATGAAAATGTGGATGTAAGCTTATTTTCGATATGTTAACTCTATTGTGAGCTAACATGGTGATCTTCCTCATATGTAGACTAACATTAACATGCTAACTCTGATTTAAGCAGATGTGTTGACATGCTAACAGGCGTAAGCTATAACAACCTGGTCTCACTCTTTAGGTCAATGGTGCTGTCACATAAAATGAGGAAATTGTTTCGTTGTAAGTGTCACCAAAACACAATGGAAGCACTGATAACAAGAGCTTGTATGTTAATTTCCAATCAATGAAAAATTGTGATACTATATCATGAAATACTCTCTCCCACTTATGTGGCTATATCACAAATAGGAATTAAACAGGGGTGGCTATAACAGATGTGACTAAACCTCCCTGCTGAAAAACAATAGTCTGTGTGATGTGTTTTCCTGATGGGTTGATATCACAATGTAAAGGATCCTAGTTGGTTTTATTTACAGAGCTAATAATTAATAATAATAGCTAATAATAGCCTCAGTAGACAACATTTAGGACGTTTCAGTCACCCACAGACTGCAGAGTAGCAAGGTAATTAGTGGTATTCAGTCGTGACCAATAACACCGTTCCTACTCAATCAGTTTTAATCCTATTAGTTTTAATAGTAGTTTTTCAGCATGGATGTTGACTACTCAGATATAAGTTAACACACTTACATGCTCACATCCTGTAGCTATGAAATTAATAATTCAATACCATACCATACTTTTATTTGAGACCCCCCAGTATGAGCAACTTTCACATTTTTGTGATGCAGCGTTACTGTCCTGAATTTGATTGAACCATTACACCCTTCTACTTTTCCACACATGCTCAAAGTTGCTCATCTATGCGTCTTATTATATTCCACATGTTTGGCTTCACTTCATTCTTCTCTGCACTCCTCCTCCGCCTCTTCTTCTTCTTCATCTCCTCCACTCCATCCTGGGTCTGCCACTGTCACCATTTTTTTCATCTCAGCACATTCATAACTCTGTCATTTTTTAACAGATGCATCTTCAGAAGCTCTACTTTGTACTTGCACTATTTTTGTTCTGGTTTTCTCTTTTTTAACCGTTCTCTCCGTCTCCTCTTCTTCACACTGACTTTATCACTTCTCACTGTGGCTTGATCTGAGTTGGTGGTAATGTATTTGTCCAGGACACTCGATTGAGACTGTGTGTGTGTGTGTGTGTGTGTGGGCTCTGTTCTGATTGGCATGCCAGGTTATTTACACTGTACACTGAAATGTTCAATAAGAGCACTAGATGTGATGTCAGAGAGAGTGGGCAGGGCCTAACAGGCTGTATTTAAATACGTATGGGGTTGTGATTATTCCAAACCATATTGACTTTAGAAATCTTGTTAGTGTTTACATACCACATCAAACTCATATTTCATACCAGTAAAATAATATTTGACAGTATACTTCCTGATGCTGTCTAACTAAAATATTACTTGTTCATTTGAAAATACGACTACGTTTTGTCTCCAAGGTTCTCCTTGTCTCCACTCCTCCTACAGGGGGCGCTGTAGTCACATATTACAGTGTCAGGTCATAGCCTGTTTGTTTTTACTGTCAGCCGCAGAAATAAAGGGAGAGCCGTACATGCAAATACATTTCATAATCATTTACCTGCACTTTCACACTTCAGCAGAATGGGTACACCTGCTTTAGTGTTCTAATATGGACATTAAAAATACACAAAGAGCATATGAAACCCATAGGAATCCACAGCATGTGTAATTATTAAAGTCTGGTCATTATAACTGCATGTAATATACGATCAAAATGAATCTTCAGGGTTTATTTTTAACAGTTTTACTGTAATATTTGTGGAGTGCTTTCAGCCTAATGTGAATATGTAGTGTTTTCTTTAGAAAATTATAGAATTGAGTGGAAGTTTTACAAAGATTCACATGTTTTTGTGTAGGACACAGAGGGTGAACAGCCTACTGAATCTCTGGATGAGGACAAGACTGTAACAGACACCAAGGTAAAACTGTGATTGGTTCAATCTGGCAATAATGACAATATAAAAAATAATACATTTTGTTGCAGTTCAAATCAGTTCAGCAAAGTAGGGAATGCCCTTTTGAATGGAATTCAGTTTAAAGGCTAAGCACCACTTAATGGACCTCCATGAATATTTCACATTATTGTAGTTACTGACAGATATAAGTATGAATTAAAATGAAAATAGCAGCTTAATTTGCTTTAAAACTGACAATTTTATTAAATTGACAGAAAAACCCGAGCTCGCTACGGAAATTCTTGAACGCGACCGTGACGTCACTGGTGGACAACAGCTGAACAACTCCGCGGTAAAACACCGTTATGACTGACTGTTATGACAGTATCTAGCTAAATAACCAACATTATTCATGACAGTAGCCTAGCAATAGGCTAAACTCAAATGTAGAGGTACCGTTATTCTTGTAAATGTGATCGAAGTCGAACTCGAATTCATCCGACACTATAAACCTCCGTAATGCAGCTACGTAGCCGAGTATAATCTGAGCCACCGAGTTTAGCGAGTCAAGCTAACGTTAACTAACACCAACTAAAACAGGCGAAGTGAGTGTCCTCACCCTGTTTACCTCCATGTTACAGAGGCTCTTGAACACCTTTCGTTGGTGTCCTTACATGCCCATATTGTTGGAAAAGCGCCAGTGAAATGAGCTACAGATAACGGAGTGAGCGGAGGGTCCTTTCCAAAGTGCCCGTTTAAAGTGGACAAATTTAGTCCATTTTCTGGATATTTTGGGATCTTTGGGCCATTTGTTCACAGATGTCCCACTGTACATTGAATGATTGCAGAAAAAACAACACACCTTTTCCTCATTTTGCATTAAATTAAGTGCAGCTTCTAGAGTGTTGTCCATCATCTACGTCACAGGCAAGACGCCTATTAGAGTTTCCCAACACCGTGGGGGGGGGGGGGGGGGGGTTGGGGGCAACGGTCTTTTAAACCTTATTCCTTCAATTAGTAAGAAATAACATGTTTTCTGACTCTCAATAAACACAAGTTCAAATTCCACTGTATTTATTTGTTTGACACTTTCATATCGCTGGTGCTTAGCCTTTAAGAGATTTATCCCAGTGTCCCAGTATGTGAGGTTTTTACAGTCTGACAAGTAACAACTGTGGAGTTGAATATGGTTTGGTGTGTTCCCGCTTACTGTGTCCAAAATGGCTCCCTATTCACTATTCCCAGTATTAATCCAGGATTTCAGTTCAGGATTTCTTTGTAAACATTGGGAAATTCTAAAAATTAGACAGAGCATTTATCCCAATGTCTTAAATATTACATATCTGAACTTTTTCCTGTTACTTTTACTTGTTTTTTGTTTGTTTTTTTGCCTCCCCCCAGGCGGTGGAAACTGTCCCAGAGACGAGTGAACAGGAACCTGGAGCTAAAGCAATGACAAGCGTGAGATCTCAATCTCCTCCTAAAGAGCTGGTAACGAATCCCCCATTTGTTAGAGAACTCTCCAAGTCTCCCTCCAGAGGCCAGCAGAAGTGTGTGGTCTCGTAGCTGTAGAGCTCTCTTGGAACCTCTCGGTCTTAAAGCGTCTCTTCTAGAACCAGAACTCCGCTTGTCTAGAACCTTGTAGCACTAGAATCCTCCAGTCAGTGCATTTACATGGTTTGTTGTGCTCCAAACTGCTATGAAGCAATGTCTTGATAATGACATGAATCCTTTCTGAGGAAAAGAGAACCATGACTGAGAGAGTTATTGAGCATCATGTTTCACCATGATTAAAATACCCTTCTCTACTGTTTACTCATTAAACATTATCTTCTCCATTGGGTGCAACCTCCTGCTTCGCTGTGGCTCAGTGTGAAATTATATGTAAAGATCACAGAATCATTTTTACTTTTGAAGCACCTTATGAGACCCCTGAACACAGTAAATCTTTCATAGATCATCTGTAACGAGGCGTATAAGAGATCCTAACTGACCCCTTTTTCCCACCACCCAGTTTGATGCTAGCCGATGCTAGTTAGCGTTCTCCTCGAAGCGTATTGAGGTGTTAATCGCTCACGTTTTGGAGATTTGCGAGTCTCTGATCTCACCACATGGTCGCATTGTGTGATGGAGAGATCACGCTAGTGGGTGGGGTCAGACATTAGAGTAAACAATTATTATTAATTATTATACTATTTATGATTTACACTAAATATCAATGTTTACATTTTTTCCAAAGCGGGGAAAATCTACAAGTGTAATTTTCACTAATGTACTCACATGGTATTTTTTTGTCTACTAAATAAAAACTAGTCTACAGCGTCAGTGCCAATCTAAAAGCTTATTTATAGCATGTTACACTTTTGTAAAGCGGTGTTAATGTGCATTGTTCTTGAACTGTGGTCATTTCTGTTGGTTCACTAGTGTGTATTATATACAAGTGCCTTATTCTGTGAGATATGTTCCTGTAATTCTTTTGTCCAACACTCACTTTGCCCAAGTCTTCAGTGTGTAAGTGCATGAAGCAAACTCTGTTATTGATTTTGAAAATTACAGCACCAAGGTTTTTCCCGCTCAAAAGTTCACAAACCAGAAAGACGGTGGTTTTGAGTTATTATATTGACAGGTTTTTCTTTGCCATGTAAATGCACTGATTTATTTAGCCCTGTGCATGCTCTCCGCTGTTTCTTCTTCTTCATTTCTCCTTTTGTCAACTTTGCAATCATCTTTCATTTTTGTCTGAAAAGAAAAGAAGAATGAAAGGAAAGGAAACACACAAAAGCAAACGAAAAATAAACCCACACAAGTGATCTACTCCCGCCGTCTCTCTCTCTTTTTCTTTGTGTCAGGGACAAACTACGATAGTCACAAATATTTAAGCCACAACATCTCAAGGAAGGACCCTGTTTAAAATCATTATCTTTGACATAGGTGTGGATGGTGCAAGTGAGGTGGTGTTAAGGCGAGGAAAGCTTGGAGTAACTATTGTAAAAACTATTAGTGATCTGACCAGTGATCTGTGATATGACCATTAGTGATTAGGGCTCTACTCCAAGCGTGCTGAGCTCCACTGACACTTGATTGGCTGATGAACAGTGGAGCAATAAATGGGAGGGATCTCGTGTTGGCCTTCACCCGTCCAGTTTGATGGTACTGTTTGAGAGGTAGTGATTAGAAACAGGACATGCTGAAACTGGGGGGTAACAAAATCTATTAAAAAATAGACCCCCACAGTGTCAAAGTACAGAATACACCAAGCTTTCTACAGAAACACAGCCCTCATTTGTACCTTCATTAGACCAATCATAGGCCGTTATTCTCTCTGTCTTGAGTGGACACTGAGTGAAGCCCTGGTAAGTTCATAAACACAGGTTTTACAGTTCTAACTCACTCAAATCCTTCACCCTTACAAATCCTACTTGAATGTTGACCCCAGATGATCACCCTACCAACTCTAGGGTCTGACCGATATCATCTTTTTTAATTGATACTGAAATTCAAAGACAGATCATTACTCAAAGGTAATTAATTACTTCAGTAAAAAGACTACATTGGTTTTGAAGACATGGCGTCTGGTTACCATCACCACCACTGCTAAAAATGAGATTTTTCATGTCAAACACTGAAGATCAAATTAAAAACAGATGTAATTTACATGTCATGAACCATGACGATGATCTTTATGGCAGTGACAGTAGAAATAACGGTAACGTATCGGTCAGGCCCTACTCTTCGTTCACGCTAACACTTAGCAACCCTTGATCAGAGTGTGTTCTGTAACATTGAAGGTTTTGCTTTTTTAACCTTGGAAGTCCTGAATTATATAAAGAATCAGTTATTAAAATTAAATTTGATTTAAATTATGTATTGACAGTTTAAAACCGTAAAAAAATACGGTTTATTTCAAGTCAAAATATTTTATTCCTTCTGTAAAACAAAAGTGGATGGCAGTAGTAGAAAAATATAACAGTTAGCCGTGGCCAATTAGGGCCAGACATTTTTGAAAAATGTTTGTCATACGGTGGCCCTCAAAACAATCCAAACTTCTCAAAAGTTCATTTCAGTTTTGTTTATTTCACTTAAGGACAAAACAATAGCCGTTTTTTGTGGTCAGTACATTGTGCCTGAAATAATAGCGTAATGATTTGTAACAATAACCCCTGTTAAAAAGCAATGAACTTTCAGCAAACACTTATTATTACACTTGTTATTAAGAATATTCAGATATTGAAAGATCTAAACATATTTAAATATCCTTAATAAACAATAAATTAAATAAATCAACAGTTTGGAAACTGACGTATAAACAAACACCAGTAAAGACAATGGGTGATTACTGAGGTCAGCAAAAATAACTGAGGAAATGTCCATCTGTTATGCAATAGGTCAATAACGTAATTATTGTGTCAGTCATTGTCACATGACGCAGTGCTAATGTTGAAGTCAGATTCGATGACTGAGTAACGTCACAGGTCGCCCAGGTCTGCTCGGAATGGATGAATAATGAACAGAACTCATCAAGGCTGTTGTTAACAGCATCACAGTAGATTTCTTTTAGCCCAAATGTGACAGTGCTTACATTATTAAATTAGGAATTATTAGATCACACTAAAACCTTTGTGGTTTTGCCGTTAAATGGTGTTGCTCCACATACTTTATTTGCCCCTTTCACCCTGTTCCTCAATAGTCAGGACCACCACAGAGCTGGTATGATTGGTAGTGGATCTTTCTCAGCGTCGCAGTGATATGGTGGTGGTGGTGGTGTTGTGCTTGAGTGGATCAGACACAGCAATGCCGCTTGAGTTTGTAAAGCCCTCGGTGTGGGCAGTGACTTGTGTCCACTGATGAAGGACTTCGAGGAGGACTAACACAAATTGTGCAGCAACAGATGAACAACTGTGTCTTGTCTTGATATCTACAAGGTGGACCAACGAGGTAGGTGTGTCTAACAGAGGTGCCAGTGAGTTGACACTGGGTTTAAAATCTCCTGCAGCACTGCTGTGTCTGATCCACCTATACCAGTGCAGCACACACTTACACCCCCCACCACCATCCTAATCACATACCCGATCTATGGAGTCCTGATCATCGAAAGACAGGCGGAAAGATAAATAAAGTATGTACAGAGTGCACAAGTATGGTCAGTGGAGCTGAGACGATGAAAAAGACCATAAATCTGTATTTTAGTAAATACCAGGGAAGAGAAATCTAAGGAGAACTGCTTGGTGTTTTAGAAGTTTCCTCAGCTAACACCATGATGTGAAAACTTTGCAAACATTAAATGGGATAGAAATAAGAACTATAAAATTACAACAGACTTTGGTGTTCATTAAAACTGTGACTTCTAAGGGTTAAAAAACAAGGGTTAAACTGAGGTTTGAACTCGTACCACACTGCAGCCTTCACTTTGAAAGTATGCCACAGGCTCTAAGTCTAACAACGATGAAGTAAGTTAATGTGTGTGGTTCATTAATCAGTTGTATTAAGGGAACACTAGGTAAGATTTGGTTATTTTTGGTGTTTTTTACTCTTGGGCTCCCCCTACAGTTACAGAATGTAAATCACTTTTACAGCACGCTCCTGAAAGTTACATAGTTCGGTTTCTGCAGTGCTGGGCCTGGCATAGCAACGACAGAGGCTCACTATTACAGGTCAGCAGAGCATCACAATGATTTTGAAGTTACAATTATAAAGTAAAACCACTACCTAGTGTTCCTTTAAAGGAGCGATCAGTCATGTTGTCCATTGATTATACTGACATCTATTGGCCTGAACGTGTCAGCAATTCTGTAGTAAACTAGACTGTCCTAATCATAGCCACCTCATGAAACATTTCATACAAAGAGTGTGAGCTGCACTTCACAGAAAACCCAAAAACAAAGATTATCAGTTTGATGTTTGTCTTGTGTTTGGAGGTAAAAATGACCTATTGCTCCTTAAGTCTGAAATACTACGGTCCAATTTATTAGAAATGACCTTGTGTCCAGTTACTGACCACTTCATGAGCTCTACCTAATCAGGCTTCACTCCAATAAGGCTCACAGCTAGACGCCTAGGTCAGACTACACCTTTGTTGAGGTTGGATCATTAAACCACTCCACAAACACCAGTCCAGCTCATCCTAGAGGTACTGAGTGGAGGCCCACCGCTCCCCAGACCAATGCTGGGGGCACTAGCCCACACTCAGCACAGAGCTAGTGATCTTCAGTTAATGTACAAAGGCACCAGAGCTTCCTATTCTGTGGTTTGACAGTTTTAGCCACAGCAATGAACTAGCACTACTGAGTGCTCCTAACACTTCCCCAGCACACAGCTGAACCTTATTTTCACGTTTCAGTGTAATGTATTGGTACTTACTACCCCTGGTGTTACTAGATTTGGGTTGTATTCAAATTTGGAGATTTTACCTCAGTTTCCTGGTTAATACACAGCACAGGAAACTTACAGAGCTTCCTATTTTTTATTAAAGTCTGGAGAATCTCAGAATATTAAAGAGAACTGAAAACCTTAACTCACACATACACAAAAAAGAGAAAAGTCCAGGGTCTCAGGTTTGTTTGAACCAGGAATATAGCACTTTGTGGGGACACACAGTGTGAGGTAAAAGCTGCTCCTCTCAATTTAAATCATTACATTTTGAAGTGAAGTCATGGGTTAAAGTTAGTGCAAGGTCCAGGGGAGGGGTTAGCGTTGGGCTAGTAGCGTTTATGTTTTCGTTTATTAACTCTACACAAGTCTATGGCCTCACAGTGAAATAAAAACTGTCTCTCTCTCTCTCTCTCTCTCTCTCTCACACACACACACACACACACACAGAGAGAGAGAGAGAGAGACAGGGTGAGTGTACCAGTATCACTTTATGAGGACTAAAACATGTAACGTCCCCACAATTCACAAAAACAAGAGCTCTATGTGAAACCGGCCCCACTTTCAGGAAGTAGTTTTAGCGGCAGGTGGGCGGGGCCAGGCGCGAGAGAGAGAGAGAGAGAGAAAGAAATGAAAATGAAGGAGAGAGAGACCGATAGACATGTAAGACGTGTGTGTGAAAGAGAAATAAGATAAAAAGACTGGGATGTAGATTTCCCGTGAGAGAGAGAGAGAGAGAGAGAGAGTATTGGTGACGTTTTTGTTTGAGTTGTTGTCAGAGTGTTTGTGTGTTGTACCATTGCTGCAACGTGTTTAATACAATGCTGAGAGACAGAGAGAGAGTGAGAGAGGTATTTGCTTTGCTTTCTAAAGTTAGTTTGCTGTGTATGAGGTGGTGCTCTCTATTGAATGTTAATAGACACACCCAGAGCCTTAGAAACCCTGCTGTCCTCACACACACCCACACACACACACACACACAGGTAAAGAAAGTAAGAGAGAGGTAGAGTTTGTACGTGTGTGTGTTCCTTTTTTTACAGCTTGACTTTTCAATTGTTGTAGGTGTGTAGTGTGTTGACATTCCTTTGAACTCTTTTTCACGTTTTTCTCTCTCTTTTCTCTGCAGGGCTCCGATGAAGGAGTGCTGAGTGTGTGTGTGGAGAAGGCAGCGTTGTTGGAGGTGTATTTGGAGCAGGCAAGGGTCAGTCTGACTCGGTTTGCGCAGTCAGTGCTGGACAGCAGCATGCATCACAGCATTGAGAAACAGCTGCAGAACTGCCAGGTACACACACACACACACACACACAAACCCACAGTTTGTCTCGCAGACACCATCCTCTTCTTGTTGTGTGTCACCACCAGAGAGACGCCTCCCACTTCCTAAAGTGGAAACGGGTGTAATTTTTAATATTACCATATGCCATAAAGGACTGTATGGTTTGGCCCAGCTTCTATTAAGACGTCACAACATTGCTGTGAGGATTTGCATTTAGTGATGCTGCTGTGCTACTGATACCCTAGTGGTTTTGATGTCAGTCCTGACAGATACATTACCCCAATGCCTGACACTTTATACCCCTCTATCCAACACTTGGCATTGAGCACACTGGTCTTAGGCTTATTTTACAAGCTCTATGTGCACAACTGAAGTCTCTTTACAGTTCAGAGTCATGAGAGTTTTGTAGTTCGTGTAGCTTTGCTAACACATGTCCGTACACACACACACACACACACACACACACACACACACATAAGCACAGAGGTAGCTATAATGGTTTGGACTTTAGTCAATGTTTTTGTTTAGATTTTCTCACGAGCTCCTGATTGTGGCTGACTTCCAGCTTCATACACACCACACAGGTGTTTGCTTACTGCCTTGGGGTGTGTGTGTGTGTGTGTGTGTGTGTGTGTGTGTGTGTGTGTGTGTGTGTGTGTGTCACATATCACATACAAAAATATCCAGACATGACATTTAGTGGGATCCATCGCTGTTACATATGTTCAGTTGGGCACAATCGCCACTTAAATTAAATGAACTGGGAGGCTTTGAAGCAGCTGCACATGATCCCAAGCTCACCACTGTGCTGTGGAGCGGTGGAAGCGCATTCACATCCGTCACGTTTGAGATGAGAGGGAGCACTGATCGTCAGTCAGCACGTCAGGTTCTGAATTCATTAAAATACTTGTGGCTGTATATTATCAAAAATGCTCTCAGCATTGATCCAACATTTAGTCTGACACTGAGTTACACTTAGAACCGCAACAAAAGAGGACACCCTCCTTGTTCGGTAAAAGCTTTTGGACACGGTTTATTGCTGACATGTTCATAACTGGTTGATGATTAGCCGATAACCCAGTTTTCATCTTATCAAGCTGGATTGTGTCAGTCATGAGAGTGTGGATGGTGTAGAGTGTGTTCAGGAGACGTGCATTGGTGTATGTGTGTGTGTGTGTGTTCAGATCTGAACTGTTGACGCTGACATATTAAAGTAAACATTGGGTCATATTTCCACACTGTACACAATAAAGCTTCACATTGCTTTAGTCATGCAAAACACGTGAATACACTGTTGTATTTGTGTTTTATGTTGTTTATATTGTAGGGCATTTTACAGTTACTCTTGGAATATTTGGAATGTTGCTGTGGGGATTTGATTGCAGCCACATAAACGTTAGTGAGGGCAGGTACTGGTGTGGGATGATTGGTTCTGTGACATTAGCACCACTCCAGCTCATTCCAAAGGCGCTAGATTGAGTTCCTTCTCTCAAGTTCTGGGGAGTTTTATACCACTAATGGCCACACTGGGCATTGTGACCTTCCAATGATATGCAGCTGCTACTGAGTGTACCATTTTGTTTCTGTAAATCTGCACTTTAAATACACAGATAGCATCATTATTCTGACTCTTAAGAAGTGGTTTGTTCCACTTGACAAAAGGATTTATGACACTTGGGCAGACTGCTCCCACTTGCCAAATGAAGACCACCTTAAAACCAATAAAGGGTCACATGACACCAGAGGTATTTTTTGGACGACTGTTGGTTCACATCCAGTTTGCCATTGTGTATTTAGCCATATTTTAACCCGATGTGCACCAGATGTGGCTTGTGACACAAGAGCCATTTGAGTATTTTCATGCGGACCACTTTGGCTTCACATGAAGTTTACGAACAGTGGGCCAGCAGTGTTTTATCTTTATCAAAAGTGGCCCATATCTGCGTGTTATTAAGTAAACTGTGCTCACAAAGTTTATCAAATGCAACTTGATCAGCTATTAATTGCTTACCTGGTTTTGCACTGGAGCGACAGGGTCGCGGTTGGTCCTGAGCCTTACCACGCAGAATCATAACCTGAACAGAGCACCAGTCCAGCTCAGGGCTGTCACACACACTCACCACAACCAGCCCACCTACCAACATGTTTTTGGAGTGTGGGAGAAATTCAGAACACAAAAAACTCTTCATAGACTGTGCCCCAAGGTGTGGATTGAACCCCACAGACACCCGTGTTGTGGCAGTGACACTACCTGTTGTACAGCCATGCTAATGTAGCTAAAAATGTAGTCTAGCACTTAGCATTTTGTTGCCAACCCGGTCTCACACCTACTCGTGATATAGTCACATACATAGGAGACTGCAATTCGTGACATAGTCGCATATTTTCGACATTTTATGCGACAATATCACAATTATAAGTGTAGGGGTAGTTACCATAGAAACACTATGCGACAGTAACACGAAAACACTTCCTCATTAAGGTGTCATTACCATCCGTTAATACCACAGCCTTTATTTTTATTTACGAAAAATGTAACGTTTCTAATTCATTATTTGCTAAAGTATCGAAGCAAATAATGGTTTGAGAAATGTCCTTTTCAGTATTAACCTTTTGAAAATTAGTAAAAATAACGTTAAGTTATTAATGGGCGTTGGATGACTACTGACGTGCAGACTGACCAATTAAATGTTTACAGAGAAGGTTATCGACCAATAACGGTAGCTCTACAGTCAGACCGTCCAATCAGAAGATTTTAGGCTACTTCACCACGCCCCTTCTCA